>NC_133178.1:65797500-65835000 GCF_049306965.1 Danio rerio
GATAGTTTACACCAAAATATCATTAAAAGGACTTTAAAGGGGCAGTTTATCCTAAAATGGGCATTAAAGGGACTTTAAAAGGGACAGCTCACACCAGAATTAACATTGAATGAACCCAAAATTATAATTAAAGGGACTTTAAAGGGGCAGTTCACCCCAAATGAACATTAAAGGGGCAGTGCACACCAGGATAAACATTAAAGGGACTTTAAAGGTAAAGTTCATCCCAAAATGGACATTAAAGGGACTTTAAAAGGGCAGTTCATCCTAAAATGAACATTAAAGGGACAGTTCACCCCACACATGAACATTAAAGGGACAGTGTACCCCAAAACTATCCTTAAAAAGACCTTAAAGGGACATTTTATCCCAAAATTAACATTAAATGGACATTTCACCCCAGAAAGAACATTAAAGGAACTTTAAATGGACAATTCAAACCAAAATTGACATTAAAGGGACTTTAAAGGGACAGTTCATCCCAAAAATTTACATTAGAGGGACAGTTCACCCCAAAATGATCAAAAAAGGGACTTTAAAGGGATAGTTCACCCAAAATGAACATTAAGGGACTGTCAAGGCCAAAATAAACAGCATAGATGGCATCATGAAGAAAGAACATTATGTAGAAATACTGAAGCAAAATCTCAAGACATCAGAAATTAAAACTTGGCCACAAATGGCTCTTCCAAACAGACCATGACCCTGAGCATACTGCCAAATGAGTTCAAATGTGCCTAAGGACAACAGAGTGAATGTTTTGGAGTGGCCATCACAAAGCCCTGATCTCAATCCTATAGAAAATGTGTGGGCAGAGTTGAAAAGGCTTGTGCGAGTAAGACAGCCTACAAATCTGACTCAGTTACAGCAATTCTGTCAGGAGGAATGGGCCAAAACTCCTGCAAACTATTGTGAGAAGCTTGTAGAAGGAGACCCAAAACATTTGACTAAAGTTATTCAGTTTTAAAGCAAAGCTAAAAAATACCAAGGAAATGTGTGTAAACTTCTGACTGTCTAGAAATTAATAAAACATTATCATTCAAAAGCAATGTTTGTAGCATGAATCAGGATGTCACTGGCACATTTCCAGCATGAATCATCATAATTCTCAGACATAAACATACAAAACACATCACACTTTCCACACATGGAAGAAAAGCTACAATGCTGTAATCACCAGTCAGTCAAGGATCATCTGAGAGCCTCCGAGAACAAACGTCAACATTTCATTTCCTTCACTAAAAGAAACGTGTCGAGCGAGATTACACCGGTGTGAGTGGTGTTTTCCCATCGAGACACGGTCAATGAATGCAATCTGAGGTTTTGAAATCAACATGCTCCCCGCCGGGCTGACTGGAGAGCGTCGGCCACGCGTGTGTTTGCTGTCTGAGTTAATGACTTCATTAAAGAGTGTGTGCAGGGCCAACCCCGTAACCCAAACTTCATCTGAATGCATGTCAGTTTCAGCGCTCTAATGGAAACACAGAGAGATCACAGCGCAGCCCGGAGCCTCAAACATCTACACATTACACACAAACTCAGTCTATTACTGCAGCTGAAGTCAGAATTATTTGCCCTTGTGTGAATTTCTTTGTCAAGTATTTCCCAAATGATGTTGAGCAGATTCAGGAATTTCTCACAGCATTTCCTATAATATTTGTTCTTCTGGATAAAGTCTTTTTTGTTTTATTTCGGCTAGAATAAAAGCAGTTTTTATTTGTTTTAAAGCCATCTCACTCAGACAATGTAGATTTCTTCAGTTATATCCTTTTGGTTGTTTGATATGCGGTTACACGCAATAAAAACCGGAATAACACACGCGGCTTTCTGACGCTACCTGCCGTGTGCATCTAAGTTTCCGGGAAATGCGGAGGGTTTTTTTCTCTCATTCGCCGTGCGTTATCAAACATTGCATGAAAAATACACGCTTACAGCAGTTCCTCAAATCAAATATCTCGTTTGTCATGAGGGACATGAATGAATTCCCTGAATGAAAGAGCCAAACTGCAGTTAAAGTCCAACATTTAATAATTTGGCAAATAATTTGACTACTGATGTCCATGAAAACACAATCACTTTCTCCTGTGTGTGTGTGTTTTGACTCTGAAACTCACTGAAATATTTCGCTATTTCACTTTTGACCCTCATAAACAATCATAAAGTCCTCGTGCTGCAAGAATTAGAAGGTTTGCTGAAGGTGCAACTGTGGTGCAGTGAGGGGTTTGGGTCTTTAGAGGGCCATGAAACCCCCTTGTTTCAGCAGGATGTTTTCACACCTCTACTTTGGAAAAAGTCTGAAAAGTGGGCGTGTCCAGCTCTGTTTAGGGGGGAGTGTCGGAGGAACTAAAGTGGGAGGGTGTGGGAGTGTCTGTTTGGGTGCGCTGAGTTTCAGAGTCAAAACACACACACACACAGGGGAGAAAGTGATGGTGTTTACATGGACATCAGTAGTCTAATTATTTGGCAAATTATTAAATGTTGGACTTTAACTGCAGTTTGGCTCTTTCATTCAGGGAATTCATTCATGTCCCTCATGACAAACGAGATATTTCATTGGAGGAACTGCTCTAAGTGTGTATTTTTCATGCAATGTTTGATACCGCACGGCGAATGAGAGAAAAAAAAACCTCCGCATTTCCCGGAAACTCAGATGCACACAGCAGGTAGTGTCAGAAAGCCGCGTGGGTTATTCCGGTCACAAAATGCAGGGGTTTGGTTTGGTTATGGTGCTAACACGTTTACACTCTGCAATAGTTCGATACGAACAAACGGAATAAACAAAGAGCACTGGACGCTCACTTACCAAATCTGTAGAGACAGGACAATCACCAGCAACTAGAGCCGCGTCTTTATTAAGAGGAGACGAGCAGCGAATCCGGATCTCAGCGTTTGCAGATGAGAACAGCTCTCAGGTAAACAATAATCCTCCTTAGACACGTAAGTTATTGTTGTGGAGCGTCGCGTACACTGTTAATCCACACGTGACTCCAGCTGAGCTCTCACAGAGAGAAAATGAAAACAAAACTGAACTGCAGCAAACTATAAAAGCAACACTTCACGCTTGTTTTGCCAACACAACGTGGCGTCTCTGTCGTCTAAACACTGTGACAGTAATGAATATTAATGAAGATGCACAATAGAGCGCGCTGATTGGTTTGAACCAAGCTTTACTCATGCATTAATGCAGCACACTGTAAGACGTAATAAGACACACTCTGGCACAGACGCCCAGTCTGCACGCTGGAATACAGCGCTATTATGTCATGGCCGAGACGCAGCTTCAAAAATTTGCTTCAAACCGGAAGTACTAATTTGCTTGAAATAACGCAAAAACAACCAATTTACACTTTTTAGTGAGATATAGGTGTCCTAATAGTGTTTTTAGCAGTGTGGGACACATATACCACTGTCAACAGCTCAAACACATGTGTTCTGGTGTTTTGTGACCCTTTAATAAACTACAGCAGTTCATTGAACAGTAAGAATGATTAATAAATCCATATCAAACAGTCCCTTAAAAGTCACATCTCGCTGTCAGTTTCTGGCTCAGGCGCGTTTGCACTCACACACAAGCGTACAACGCCAAAGCCCAAGTAAAACATGCTCACACACCTCTTACAACCGGGCCAGGGCCAGGCAAGTGAACAGTGCTTGAGCCCGATTCAGAGCTCTCACACTTCTCAAACGATCTGAGAAACGGGCCTGGGCACGGTATAGTGTGAGTACACCCTAAATCTACAATCCTCTTTTGAAGAAGAAACAGTCACCTAGATCTCGGATGACCTGAGGGCGAGTAAACTAACAGCACATTTTCACTTTAAGTGAATGACTGCATTTACAGACGCCTCCTTACACCCTAAGCCCCCGTTTACACTAATGTTTAAGTTTTGCTACGGTTACGCCATCCGTCCACACTACGCCGGAGTTCTCGAGCGCCAATAACAGAGCGTTTCGAAAACGCTGGAGAGGCTGTTTTCATTCTGAAACGCTGCTGCCCTGTCTCAGTGTGGATGAGGGAAAACGGAGACATGTGAAAACGGAGGCGGGGCTGCTGAGATTCGCTACCTGATTGGGGCTTTTGTGTCATAGCGTATCCTTCCCTTATTCGTCAAGACTCTATCACATGACTATAACACATGGCTTTAACGCTACCAGAAGACAGTACTGTAAACAACAACTTGGACACAGAAATGGGAGCGTTGTTTGCACTATTGTCAGTTTTAGGCGCCATTGTGCAGTTATTCATTTGTTACGTTTAGTAACAACTCGACCTCGTCGTCTGTCTACAAAAACACCTCTCTTGCTTACTTTGCCATTGTGTTCATTGTTCAACCGGCGTTTGTTGACTAACAATAACCAAATGCCGAGCGACACGCATGTTTTCTGTTTATACTAGAACGCTCATGCCCAGAGTGCGCGAATGGTCACGTGATAAACGTTTTTGTTGGCGTAGTGTGGACAGAGATATGTTAGGTGAGACGCTAGTGTGGATGCGGATCTAAAACGTCGTTGTAAAACTAAAACGCACTAGTGTAAACGGGGCCTAAAACACAACACAGAGTGTGATTTGAGTGCACTTCAGACACCCCAGTGGAGATTTATCTTCATATTGACACCCTACTGTATCTTGGGTTTGTGTTTGTCAGATTTTTCTTGAACGGCGGAGTGTGAATGATCCTCCTTACGTAACAAACCACTGTCAGATTGAGAGTCTGTAATGTACGAGTCCTCTGAGGCCTTCATTGAATATGCATAAGCGTGTGCGTATGTGTGTGTGTGTGTCAGAGAGGGAATGAACGGAGGAAGAAACCTCACACTCGCTCTCATTGACTGAGATAAGTGAGAATGAGAAACTGCTCAGCAACAAATAATAACTGGACTTCTAGTTGGTCATTTGGTGTCATAAGTGGCTTATATTAGGCCTCTAGATTTAGCTTATTTGAACACAATAAAATCTGATCATGCCTTGATTATTGATTATTAATGATTTCATCAGGACAGTGTGGTCTGAATCTGCTTAGACTAAGGTCTCATCACTGAACCTCTACCTTTAATTTAATTAAAACCTGCTTGTTTAAATGAGTACAGCATTTTCTTTACTCAACAAACACTATATATGCAAATGTTAACGCTTTATGTGTTTGTTGACCGCTGATGTGTGTGTTTATCTAGCATTTATCATCTAGTCGCATACAATAAACTGTCCTAAACGCCCTCTGAATTGCACATCATCTTTTATAACATCACATTTTGGCCAAATGAATTCAAGGACAGGAAAATCTGAGCACTTTATGGCCTGTAAGTTGATAAAAAACATTATGTGATGAACATTTACTGCCTCAGAAAAAGCTGGTTTAATGAACTGGTTTAAAGTACTGTGTTGTCGACATTCACTAGCCCAAATAACAGGCCTGGTACAAAGTTAAACATAAAAACAGAAATGCATTTGTAAAAATGTACAAAATCATCTTTAATGACGTACTGTTCAGTTAATTTAAATACAGTGTTTTGCTCAATCCTAGTTACAGAATCTTTAGTTAATTTCCTGCGAAAGCTAGAGGGCACTCTTGTGTGAAAACACCAAACACCAACAAAGAAGTAACCCGATAAATTGCCATATTTGTTGCTTTAAAAAGCAACAGGTTTACTCACTTTATAAAGTAAAGTCGACTAATCGCTTTAAAAGCAACAGGTTTACTCACTTTATAAAGTAAAGTCGACTAATCGCTTTAAAAGCAACAGGTTTACTCACTTCATAAAGTAAAGTCGACTAATCGCTTTAAAAGCAACAGATTTACTCACTTTATAAAGTAAAGTCGACTAATCGCTTTAAAAGCAACAGGTTTACTCACTTTATAAAGTAAAGTCAACTAATCGCTTTAAAAGCAACAGGTTTACTCACTTTATAAAGTAAAGTCGACTAATCGCTTTAAAAGCAACAGGTTTACTCACTTTATAAAGTAAAGTCGACTAATCGCTTTAAAAGCAACAGGTTTACTCACTTTATAAAGTAAAGTCAACTAATCGCTTTAAAAGCAACAGGTTTACTCACTTTATAAAGTAAAGTCGACTAATCGCTTTAAAAGCAACAGGTTTACTCACTTTATAAAGTAAAGTCGACTAATTGCTTTAAAAGCAACAGGTTTACTCACTTTATAAAGTAAAGTCGACTAATTGCTTTAAAAGCAACAGGTTTACTCACTTTATAAAGTAAAGTCGACTAATCGCTTTAAAAGCAACAGGTTTACTCACTTTATAAAGTAAAGTCGACTAATCGCTTTAATAGCAACAGGTTTACTCACTTTATAAAGTAAAGTCGACTAATCGCTTTAAAAGCAACAGGTTTACTCACTTTATAAAATAAAGTCGACTAATCGCTTTAAAAGCAACAGGTTTACTCACTTTATAAAGTAAAGTCAACTAATCGCTTTAAAAGCAACAGGTTTACTCACTTTATAAAGTAAAGTCAACTAATCGCTTTAAAAAGCAACAGATTTACTCACTTTTATAAAGTAAAGTCGACTAATCGCTTTAAAAGCAACAGGTTTACTCACTTTATAAAGTAAAGTCGACTAATCGCTTTAAAAGCAACAGGTTTACTCACTTTATAAAGTAAAGTCGACTAATCGCTTTAAAAGCAACAGGTTTACTCACTTTATAAAGTAAAGTCGACTAATCGCTTTAAAAGCAACAGGTTTACTCACTTTATAAAGTAAAGTCAACTAATCGCTTTAAAAGCAACAGGTTTACTCACTTTATAAAGTAAAGTCGACTAATCGCTTTAAAAGCAACAGGTTTACTCACTTTATAAAGTAAAGTCGACTAATCGCTTTAAAAGCAACAGATTCACTCACTTTATAAAGTAAAGTCGACTAATCACTTTAAAAGCAACAGGTTTACTCACTTTATAAAGTAAAGTCAACTAATCGCTTTAAAAGCAACAGGTTTACTCACTTTATAAAGTAAAGTCGACTAATCGCTTTAAAAGCAACAGGTTTACTCACTTTATAAAGTAAAGTCGACTAATCGCTTTAAAAGCAACAGGTTTACTCACTTTATAAAGTAAAGTCAACTAATCGCTTTAAAAGCAACAGGTTTACTCACTTTATAAAGTAAAGTCGACTAATCGCTTTAAAAGCAACAGGTTTACTCACTTTATAAAGTAAAGTCGACTAATCGCTTTAAAAGCAACAGGTTTACTCACTTTATAAAGTAAAGTCGACTAATCGCTTTAAAAGCAACAGGTTTACTCACTTTATAAAGTAAAGTCGACTAATCGCTTTAAAAGCAACAGGTTTACTCACTTTATAAAGTAAAGTCGACTAATCGCTTTAATAGCAACAGGTTTACTCACTTTATAAAGTAAAGTCGACTAATCGCTTTAAAAGCAACAGGTTTACTCACTTTATAAAATAAAGTCGACTAATCGCTTTAAAAGCAACAGGTTTACTCACTTTATAAAGTAAAGTCAACTAATCGCTTTAAAAGCAACAGGTTTACTCACTTTATAAAGTAAAGTCCACTAATCGCTTTAAAAAGCAACAGATTTACTCACTTTTATAAAGTAAAGTCGACTAATCGCTTTAAAAGCAACAGGTTTACTCACTTTATAAAGTAAAGTCGACTAATCGCTTTAAAAGCAACAGGTTTACTCACTTTATAAAGTAAAGTCGACTAATCGCTTTAAAAGCAACAGGTTTACTCACTTTATAAAGTAAAGTCAACTAATCGCTTTAAAAGCAACAGGTTTACTCACTTTATAAAGTAAAGTCAACTAATCGCTTTAAAAGCAACAGGTTTACTCACTTTATAAAGTAAAGTCGACTAATCGCTTTAAAAGCAACAGGTTTACTCACTTTATAAAGTAAAGTCGACTAATCGCTTTAAAAGCAACAGGTTTACTCACTTTATAAAGTAAAGTCAACTAATCGCTTTAAAAGCAACAGGTTTACTCACTTTATAAAGTAAAGTCGACTAATCGCTTTAAAAGCAACAGGTTTACTCACTTTATAAAGTTAAGTCGACTAATCGCTTTAAAAGCAACAGGTTTACTCACTTTATAAAGTAAAGTCGACTAATCGCTTTAAAAGCAACAGGTTTACTCACTTTATAAAGTAAAGTCGACTAATCGCTTTAATAGCAACAGGTTTACTCACTTTATAAAGTAAAGTCGACTAATCGCTTTAAAAGCAACAGGTTAACTCACTTTATAAAGTAAAGTCGACTAATCGCTTTAAAAGCAACAGGTTTACTCACTTTATAAAGTAAAGTCGACTAATCGCTTTAATAGCAACAGGTTTACTCACTTTATAAAGTAAAGTCGACTAATCGCTTTAAAAGCAACAGGTTTACTCACTTTATAAAGTAAAGTCGACTAATCGCTTTAAAAGCAACAGGTTTACTCACTTTATAAAGTAAAGTCAACTAATCGCTTTAAAAGCAACAGGTTTACTCACTTTATAAAGTAAAGTCGACTAATCGCTTTAAAAGCAACAGATTTACTCACTTTATAAAGTAAAGTCAACTAATCGCTTTAAAAGCAACAGGTTTACTCACTTTATAAAGTAAAGTCGACTAATCGCTTTAAAAGCAACAGGTTTACTCACTTTATAAAGTAAAGTCGACTAATCGCTTTAAAAGCAACAGGTTTACTCACTTTATAAAGTAAAGTCGACTAATCGCTTTAAAAGCAACAGGTTTACTCACTTTATAAAGTAAAGTCGACTAATCGCTTTAAAAGCAACAGGTTTACTCACTGTATAAAGTAAAGTCGACTAATCGCTTTAAAAGCAACAGATTTACTCACTTTATAAAGTAAAGTCGACTAATCGCTTTAAAAGCAACAGGTTTACTCACTGTATAAAGTAAAGTCGACTAATCGCTTTAAAAGCAACAGGTTAACTCACTTTATAAAGTAAAGTTGACTAATCGCTTTAAAAGCAACAGGTTTACTCACTTTTGTAAGAAATATAAACTTATTTCAAAGCTAAAATAAGATTATTTTGCTTGTTTTAAGGAAAAACTCACGTAATTTTAACTCATTATTTCTGAAAAGAATATATAATTTACTTGTCTAGAAAATGCTTCTTGATTTTTAAGTATTTGAAGCAGAAACTTCCAAAAAAGTAAGAAAAGCATTTTGCACAGTGCAAAACGCTCACAAAAACACACAAAGCCAGACTTGAGAAGATTCATTTCCCATCTGAAGCTCATATTCTCGAGTGCAGAAACTCTGAAGAAGGGATTACCCTCCAGCGACATCCATTTTCCACGTTTCATAACCTTATTTAATCACACAGATCAGTGAACTGAGCCATGCATATAAGCAGGAGGGGACGCCTAATGTACAGCATTACTCTGCATTACACAACCCGGCTTCAGCAAAATAAAAATGTATGCAGCATCTGCAATAAATGCTTTGCATACGTAGGGCTCTATTTTAACGGTCTAGATGCAAAGTCTAAAGCTCATGACGCATTAAAAACATGTACGAATCCACTATAAGGATGGAAAAATACACTTCGCCCCGGCGCATGGTCTAACAGGGCTGTGCTTATTCTCTTTCTCACATTCCCTTTAGAAGTTATTTGCGCCTCGCCATGGTGCATTTGCTATTACATGGCGGACATTGTAAGTGTAAAACCTGAACAATTAAACAGAGCATCTGCAGTGCGAGGATAAAGAACGAGCCTCCTCCATTCAGCCTCTTTACTTTCTCTTTACCTTTCTCTTTACTTTACTCCTTTACTTTGGTGGAGTAAGGAAACTCAAGTTTTACTGTCTTTATTTTCTATTTTGCTTGTCTCAAGGAAAAACTCACTTAATTTCGGCTAATTATTTCTGAAAACAAGACTATATTTGCTGCTTGATTAAAAAATTTGTAGATATCTGGACTTGAATTGCGAGACTCGACACCATACATCACGCAGCCAGTCCATTAGCTGTACAGGGGGTACATAGACCTGCTTCGAGAGGCTAATTTGATCCAAAAGTGGCTCATTAAACGGATGAGAGAAATGGAGAGGACAGATAAACAGCTGAATGTGTGAGTATGAAAGGTCAGTGTGGGCGGACGAGGACCCTTTGATGGAAACGCTTGCAGAGAATGAATGAACCTGCATGTGTGCTCACAAATCCTCCCGGCACACTGTAAAATATATCCGTAAATTTTCTGTATTTTTTTCTATATTTCTGCAGTTTTCTGTATTTGGGGATGCATGTCTTTATTTTATTTATGCTTTTGAATTGCATTATGGGAGCTTGATCTTTCTTCCAAAAACTTTTAACTTTGAAGAGCTCTAAAAAGTGACTTTTATTGATAGTTTAAAGTGCTATATTGTCTAGAATGGTGTTGTATATAAACCTCACACACAATCTCTGGAGACATCAGAGAATTTACATCATGTAAAACAGGGGCATAATAGGTCCCCCTTTAATAAGAGTATTGGTCTCAATGTAACCGTACTGACTGTTTTCTCTCCTCCGATATACTGAAAACCTCCAGAACCGTGACCCGCGGCACGCTCCCTTTAGTGACGCACCGCCAGCCGTACATGCATGTGCTAAATGTGGCCTGCTAAAATTGATTTTATGTCAATTACATACATCGATAGTTCTTGCGGTCAATAACATATATAATGAATCAAGATGTGTAAATATGTATATTTTCGCAGCAAAAAAAAAAAATACAAAAACTATTCGCAAAATCTGTCATCTTAATAGCAAAAGCTGAACAACCGTGATCTCCGATCCCTCAGGCGCCTAGAAGCGAAATCACCACATGGGCTCAGGACTACTTTTGCAATTTTGTCAACTACCACAATGCGTATTTACCCCCACAAATGACAGTTAAAACTGTACAATGCCAAAAGGAAGCCCTATATTAACAGTGTCCAAAAACACCTGTTTTAAGACTCCTCATTAACTTTGAATGGAGTGACGTTAAGCACTGCCAAATGGAATTTTGGGTCTATGTCGTATCATTTTTAAGTATTCCAGTATCGATACTTATCGACATGTCGATATTTCTAAGCGAAGTTTTGAGATATAACTTTAAATTGAGAAATATCATCGCTATTATGACAAAAGTGCTGATAAAATAAAGATGTGTTTAAATTGGTTTAATTAGTTAGAGACAAGTGACGTCAACCTCAACAATGGGCAGCAGGGGGCGTGAGTACCGCAGTACGCCTCGAGAGTTTCACGATATGTATCGTGGTTGGTGTATCGTGATATTTTGGTTCGGTTTGTAATATCATTACACCCCTAGTGTTTATATACGTTTATAACGATTCATTCATAAAAAAAGGTAACAGCTGTCACAAAAAATATATCAATATGTGAACCTTTTTGGATTCGCAGAAGCTAAAGAAATTAAATATCTATACATCATGTAAAACAGGGGCATAATAGGTCCCCCTTTAATAAGAGTATTGGTCTCAATGCAACCGTACTGACTGTTTTCTCTCCTCCGATATACTGAAAACCTCCAGAACCGTGACCCGCGGCACGCTCCCTTTAGTGACGCACCGCCAGCCGTACATGCATGTGCTAAATGTGGCCTGCTAAAATTGATTTGTCAATTACATACATCGATAGTTCTTGCGGTCAATAACATATGTATATTTTCGCAGCAAAAAAAATTAAAAAATACAAAGTGTGCAAAAACTATTCGCAAAATCTGTCATCTTAATAGCAAAAGCTGAACAACCGTGATCTCCCATCCCTCAGGAGGCTACAAGCGATATCACCGCATGGGCTCTGGACTACTTTGGCAAATTTGTCAACTACCGCAATTCTGTTTTTACGCCCACAAATGACAGTTAAAACTGCACTGTGCCAAAAGGAAGCCCTATGTTAACAGTGTCCAAAAACACCTGTGTTAACACTCCCCATTAACTTTGAACAGAGTGACGTTAAGCCCTGCCAAACGGAATTTTGGGTCTATGTTGTATCATTTTTAAGTATCCCAGTATCGATACTAATCGACATGTCGATATTTCTAAGCGAAGTTTTGAGATATAACTTTAAATTGAGAAATATCATCGCTATTATGACAAAATAGTGCTGATAAAATAAAGATGTGTTCAAATTGGTTTAATTAGTAAGAGACAAGTGACGTCAACCTCAACAATGGGCAGCAGGGGGCGTGAGTACCGCAGTACGCCCCGAGAGTTTAGCGATACGTATCGTGGTTGGTGTATCGTGATATTTCGGTTCCGTTTGTAATATCGTTACACCCCTAGTGTTTATATACGTTTATAACGATTCATTCATAAAAAAAGGTAACAGCTGTCACAAAAAATATATCAATATGTGAACCTTTTTGGATTCGCAGAAGCTACAGAAATTAAAAATCAATACATCATGTAAAACAGGGGCATAATAGGTCCCCCTTTAATAAGAGTATTGGTCTCAATGTAACCGTACTGACTGTTTTCTCTCCTCCAATATACTCGAAACCTCCAGAACCGTGACCCACGGCACGCTCCCTTTAGTGACGCACCGCCAGCCGTACATGCATGTGCTAAATGTGGCCTGCTGCCTGCTGGGAAATGTCACCGTGCTTAAATAAAGGTGTTTACAGACATGACTCCAGCTGAAATGTGAGAGTCCCTGCGCTCAATGATGCAATCACAATCCACACGCCGTCAACTGCTCCTTATCTATACATTCACAACTTATCACTCGCAAAAAATATGCCGTTTCTACTTCAAATATCTACAAACTCCCAAATCAAGAAGCATTTTCTTGACAAGCACAAAATATAGTCTTGTGTTCAGAAATATGCAAAAATGAAGTGAGTTTTTCTTTAAAACGAGCAAAATAATCTGCCAATAGGGAAAAAGTGTGTATGTGTGTAAGATCCCAAATTGAAGCTTTGCTTGTCTTGTCATAGTATAATCCCTGTGTGTGTGTGTGTGTGTGTGTGTGTGTGTGTATGTGTTAATAAGCCGTGTCTGATGAATTCTCATGGCCTATGGAGTTTGAAACTGCTGTGCTGGGTGAGATAATCCTGCCCTGAGCTCGCGCTGATGCAGGAAACCAAAAAATTGAACATGTTTGCAGCTTCATGTTGGCAGTTTTTCAAAAATTGAAGCAGGTCAAAGTCCCTTTCAAGGAAAGTGTGTTTACTCTGCAGCCATATTTCCGATGTCCTCGAGCACCTCATCCAAGACTTATTTAAATGAATCCTGAAATCTCGGAAAAACTTGCAATTAAAAAACAATGTTCACGCGAGACTTGTGTTAACACTCCCTTTTAACTTTAAACGAAGTGACGTTAAGCACGGCCGAACTGAATTGTGGGTCAGTGTCGTATCGTTTTTCAATATTCCAGTATCGATACTTATCGACATATCGAAATTTTTAAGCGAAGTTGTAAGACATAACGTCACTTTTATGACAAACATTATAGTGTTGACACTGTGATGTGAAAATGGGAAATATGATAGTAATTATGTAAAAACTATGTTGCAACTGCAGGATATAGTGATGTTGTGAGATATAGTTACAATTATCAGGAAATATGTTGCAATTAAGTCACATTTACGATATCGCAATTAGTGAATTTAATGCAAAATCTATTTTATATAAATTACAGAGATCCTAAAAATTATAATGAATTAAGATGTGTAAATGTGTATATTTTCCAAGCAAAACTTTACAAAAATAACTACAAAATGTGTAAAAACTAGTTGCAAAGTTTGTCATTTTAAAAGCAAAAGCTGAACAACCATGATCTCCGATCCCTCAGGCGGCTAGAAGCGAAATCACCACATGGGCTCAGGACTACTTTGGCAAATCTGTCAAGTACCACAATGCGTAGTTACATCCTCAAATTCCAGTTAAAACTGTACTGTGCCAAAAGGAAGCCCTATGTTAACAGTGTCCAGAAACACCTGTGTTAACACTCCCCAAAAACTTTGAACAGAGTGACGTTAAGCACTGCCGAATTGAATTGTGGGTCCATTTCGTATCCTTTTTAAGTATTCCAGTATCGATACTTATCGACATATCGATATTTTTAAGTGAAGTTGTGAGATGTAACATCAAATTGAGAAATATCATCGCTATTATAACAAACAATATATTGTTGTCATGACACTGTGATGTGAAAATGGGAAATATGATAGTAATTATGTAAAAACTATGTTGCAACTGCAGGATATGGTGATTTTGTGAGAAATAGTCACAATTATCAGGAAATATGTTGCAATTAAGTCACATTTACAATATCGCAATTAGTGAATTTAATGCAAAATCAATTTTACATAAATTACAGAGATCCTAAAAATTATAATGAATTAAGATGTGTGAATGTGTATATTTTTCAAGCAAAACTTTACAAAAATAACTACAAAATGTGTAAAAACTAGTTGCAAAGTTTGTCATTTTAAAAGCAAAAGCTGAACAACCGTGATCTCCGATCCCTCAGGCGGCTAGAAGCGAAATCACCACATGGGCTCAGGACTACTTTGGCAAATCTCTCAAGTACCACAATGCGTAGTTACATCCTCAAATGCCAGTTAAAACTGTACTGTGCCAAAAGGAAGCCCTATGTTAACAGTGTCCAGAAACACCCGTGTTAACACTCCCCAAAAACTTTAAACAGAGTTACGTTAAGCACTGCCGAATTAAATTGTGGGTCCATTTCGTATCCTTTTTAAGTATTCCAGTATCGATACTTATCGACATGTCGATATTTTTAAGTGAAGTTGTGAGATGTAACCTCAAATTGAGAAATATCATCGCTATTATGACAAACAATATATTGTTGTCATGACACTGTGATGTGAAAATGGGAAATATGATAGTAATTATGTAAAAACTATGTTGCAACTGCAGGATATAGTGATGTTGTGAAATATAGTTACAATTATCAAGAAATATGTTGCAATTAAGTCACATTTACGATATAGCAATTAGCGAATTTAATGCAAAATCAATTTTATATAAATTACAGAGATCCTAAAAATTATAATGAATTAAGATGTGTGAATGTGTATATTTTTCAAGCAAAACTTTTAAAAAATAACTTCAAAATGTGTAAAAACTAGTTACAAAATTGGTCATTCTAATAGCAAACGCTAAACAATTGTGATCTCCGATCCTTCAGGCGGCTAGAAGTGATATCACCACATGGACTCAGGACTACTTTGGCAAATCTGTCAAGTACGACAATGCGTAGTTACATCCTCAAATGCCAGTTAAAACTGTACTGTGCCAAAAGGAAGCCCTATGTTAACAGTGTCCAGAAACACCTGTGTTAACGCTCCCCAATAACTTTGAACAGAGTGACGTTAAGCACTGCCGAATTGAATTGTGGGTCCATTTCGTATCCTTTTTAAGTATTCCAGTATCGATACTTATCGACATGTCAATATTTTTAAGTAAAGTTGTGAGATGTAACCTCAAATTGAGAAATATCATCGCTATTATGACAAACAATATATTGTTGTCATGACACTGTGATGTGAAAATGGGAAATATGATAGTAATTATGTAAAAACTATGTTGCAACTGCAGGATATAGTGATGTTGTGAAATATAGTTACAATTATCAGGAAATATGTTGCAATTAAGTCACATTTACAATATCGCAATTAGTGAATTTAATGCAAAATCAATTTTACATAAATTACAGAGATCCTAAAAATTATAATGAATTAAGATGTGTGAATGTGTATATTTTTCAAGCAAAACCTTACAAAAATAACTACAAAATGTGTGAAAACTAGTTGCAAAATTTGTCATTTTAATAGCAAACGCTAAACAATTGTGATCTCCGATCCTTCAGGCGGCTAGAAGTGATATCACCACATGGGCTCAGGACTACTTTGGCAAATCTCTCAAGTACCACAATGCGTAGTTACATCCTCAAATGCCAGTTAAAACTGTACTGTGCCAAAAGAAGCCCTATGTTAACAGTGTCCAGAAACACCTGTGTTTGCACTCCCCAAAAACTTTGAACAGAATGACGTTAAGCACTGCCGAATTGAATTGTGGGTCCATTTCGTATCCTTTTTAAGTATTTCACTATCGATACTTATCGACATGTCGATATTTTTAAGTGAAGTTGTGAGATGTAACCTCAAATTGAGAAATATCATCGCTATTATGACAAAATAGTGATGATAAAATAAAGATGCGTTTAAATTGGTTTAATTAGTTAGAGACAAGTGACGTCAACCTCAACAATGGGCAGCAGGGGGCGTGAGTACCGCGGGTGCTCCGGTTTCCCCCACAGTCCAAAGAAATGCCATACAGGTAAATTGGGTAGGCTAAATTGTCCGTAGTGTTTGTGAACGATTCCTAGAGATGGGTTGCGGCTGGAAGGGTTAAAACCAGCTGGATAAGTTGGTGGTTCATTCCGCTGTGGCGACCCAGGATTAATAAAGGGACTAAGCCAACAAGAAAACGAATGAATGAATAGCGTTTGATACTAATGATGTGTGGTATTGTTTAATCTATGCAGCAACAATGAATTAAACTGAAGTAAATGTTGATAAACAGCGATTATTATCACGGTCACATTGCAATAATTGTTTTTTTTTATTAGATGTCTATTTTTAAATGTTGCGTTCAAATCCACATTGATTTAATGACAATATTAAAGTATTTAGTAAAGAAAGAGGCATCACAAACTGGCCGCACTGGTCTCTGTAGTGTTTTTGGATTGTAGTTTTTCCCCTATTAAAGGGATAGTTCACGAAAAATGTTGATTTACTCAGGCTATCAAAGATGTAGGTGGTCTTTTCTTCTTCAGCAGAACGTTAGAGAGGATTTTACTTAAATGCGTGCTCCTTGGAGGCTCATATAAATGGCAGTCAATGATTATCGGCTTTCCAGATTAAAAATAAACACATACAAACAAGCCCAAATCAATGAGATCTGTTGGAGCAGGCTGTGGATTAAAGCTAATGATATTGTAAATAATGTTTCTACACATTTCCTACACGGACCGATCGTTTCGCTTCACAAGAGCCATGGGGATCAATTTGTTTGTGTTTATTTTAATCTAAAAAGCCAATGACTGCCGTTATATAATACACCAAGCACAGATTTAAGTAAAATCTTCTTTAATGTGTCACAGAAAATCACAACGTCAAAATTGGACAGTATAAACGCAATTATGAGAAAACACGTTAAAACCGTTAAGTCAAAAAGATCTAAAACTAAATTGCAATTACGAGATTTAATATCACAACATGAAATATAGTCACAATTACGAAGAAAATAGTACAATATGTATCATTAAATATCGTAGAAATTATGAAATACGAAATTGCAGCTGTAGAGTCAAATTGCAAATTATACGAACCTTACTGAATGTTGCAACTACGAAATGTAGCCAAAACGTCATGAAAACATGGGTTATGTTTTATTAACTTATTTTAATAAGTTAATTATGTTTAATTTAGTTTTTTTACGTTATGCAAATTCTAACTTTTTTAAGTTCTTTTTATTAATGTAAGTTAATTCAACAAAAAAATTTGAAGGCAGCAACTTTACGTTTTTTACAGTCACAATTAAAAAAGCGAAGTTGCTAGATGTAACATAACGTTAAATATAGTCACAACTACGAGGAAAATAGTACAATATGTATTATTAAACTGTAAAATATCGTAAAACTGATAAAATACGAAATTGCAGCTGGGAAGTCAAATTGCAAATTATACGAACCTTACTGAACGTTGCAACTACGAAATGTAGCCAAAACGTCATGACAACATGGGTTGTGTTTTATTAACTTGTTTTAATAAGTTAATTATGTTTAATTTTGTTTTTTACGTTATGCAAATTCTAACTTGTTTTAAGTTCTTTTTATTAATGCAAGTTAATTCAACAAAAAAATTTAAAGGCAACAACTTTTTACACAACTACGAAATGTAGCCAAAACGACATGGCGACATATGTTTTTGTATGCTTCTTTAACTTATTTTTATTTAATTCAATTCTGACTTGTTTCAAATCGTTTTAATTGATGCAAGTTGATTCAGTGTAAAAATTTGAAGGCAGCAACTTTTTACTTTTTTGCAGTCACAATTTAAAAAAGCAAAGTTGTGAGATGTAGCTTCAAATTGAGAAATATTGTCACTGTTACGACAAACGTTATAGTGTTGTCACAATACTGGAATTTCTAACTTTAATATGATATCTTGAAAAATATAGATTTTTTTTTGTCAACTGCTGCTTGTGAGAAAAATCCATGAAAAGTCAAAATCCAGTATACAAAATCTACATCCACCAAAGCCAGTATCACTATTAAACAAAAGCAAGATCATTTCATTTTAAATATTCCAGCATCAATTCTTAACGAAAATCTATATTTTTAAACAAAGTTGTGAGACGAAACTTCAAATTAAGAAATATTGTAATTGTTATTAAATGTTATAGTGTTGTCACGATACTGTATCTTTTAACTTCGATATACTTATGGAAATATTTGACAACTAAAAAGTTATAAATAATGTAATAACGTAATGAAATGTCAAATTTGAAAATATAGTAATAATTATTATTATTAAATAATTATTATTATTAAAACACTAATTTGCAACTACAAAATATAGCTACAATTTTAGATCAAAATGTCATGACAACATAGGTTTTTATTAAAACCGGTTTCTTTAACTTATTTTAATAAGTTTATTACGTTTAAGTAGTATTTTTTTTTAATTATGCAAATTCTAACTTGTTGTTTTTAGCCCCTCTTATTGATGCAAGTTGACTAAACATAATAAATATTTAAGTATTGATGCAAGATGTAACTTCAAATTGAGAAATATCGTCACTATTATGACAAATAGTTAGTGTTGTCATGATACTGCAATTTCTAACTTCAATACGATACCCTAAAAAATAACGATAATAACCAAAAGCAAGATTGTATCATTTTTAAATATTCCAGTATTGATACTTATCGAAATAATGACACTTTTAAGCGAAGTTGTAAGATGTATCTTCAATTTGAGAAATATCCTCACTATTATGACAAATCGTTATAGTGTTGTCATGATACTGCAATTTCAAGCTTCGATACAATACCCTAAAAAATAACGATGATAACCAAAGCAGGGTTGTATCATTTTTAAATATTCCAGTATCAATATATATCAAAAATCAATATTTTTAAGCCAAGTTGAGAGACGTAATATCAAATTGAAAAATATAATCACTATTATGACAAAGTGTTGTCACGATACTGCAATTTCTAACTTTGATATCCTAAAAACAACGATACTAACCAAAAGCAAGATCGTATAATTTAAGTATTCCAGTATCAATATATTTTGAAAATCAATATTTAAGAAAAGTTGTAAGATTTAACTTCAAATTGAGAAATATCGTCACTATTATGACAAATAGTGTTGTCATGATACTGCAATTTTTAACTTCGACGCGATACCATAAAAATATCGATAATAACAATAGCAAGATTGTATCATTTTTAAATATTCCAGTATCGCTATATATCGAAAATCAATATTTTTAAGCGAAGTTGTAAGATGTAACTTTAAAATTGGGAAATATCACTATTTTACAAATAGTAATAGTGTTGCCACGATACTGCAATTTCTAACTTCGACACCCTGAAAAATAACGATAATAACCAAAAGCAAGATTGTACCATTTTTAAATATTCCAGTATCGATACATTTCAAAAATCACTATTTTTAAGCTAAGTTGTAAGATGTAACTTTAAATTAAGAAATATTGTCACTATTACGTTAATCGTTGTAGTGTTGTCACGATACTCGAAATTCTAACTTCGATAAGATACCTTAAAAAATATTGATACTAACCAAAAGCAAGATCGTATCATTTTACATAGTCCAGTATCGATACTTATCGAAATATCAATATTTTTGACAACGCTAAAAATTTTTTAATAATGTAATGTAATGTAAAAATGGAAAATATAGTAATAATTGCACAGGCATCAAAAACACAAGCAAATGATAAATTATACAAACTCAACATTGCGTATATCAACCCTTGCGAATAATCACATTGCGATATCAATGCTGAAACGATATATCATGCAGCTCTAATCTAAAGTCATGCACAAGTTACGGTTTTCATATTTATGAAGTTTCAAGGCAATAACGAGCTGTTAATGATCTGGCAAAGCGCTCTGGTTCTCCTGAGATAAATCTTTACGGCTCTGTGTCTATGACAGGCTGCCGAGGGAGCTGCTATATTTATATTGATCCCTGGTTCAGAGCGAAGGATTTTTCTGTCAACATGTTCAGTTTCTGCTCATACAGTAAAAATAATCTGAGCGGGCCAGCAGAGGAGATCTGCGAGCGTGACGATGACGGACAGACAGAAAGATCAGAGAGCTGTGGAGGAAAGCTGAGGCTGTAATGATCTGAGCTGCTTCAGGAAAGATTACAGCTCTTACACACACCCACACACGCACGCGCACACACACACACACACACACACACACACACATATATACATATATACATATATATATACATATATATATATATGTGTGTGTATATATATGTATATATATGTATATATATATATATATATATATATATATATATATATACATATATATACATATATATACACACACATATATATATATATATATATATATATATATATATATATATATATATATATATATATATACATATATATACATATATATATATACACATATATATACATACATATATATATATATATATATATATATATATATATATATATATGTATATATATATATATATATATATATATATATATATATATATATATATGTATATGTGTGTACATATGCACAGAGACACACATATACACACACATAAACACATAAATACATACACATATACACACATATATATAATATACACACACATATATATATATATATATATATATATATATATATATATATATATATATATATATATATATATATATATATATATATATATTTTTTTTTTTTTTTTTTTTTTTTTATATACATATATAATACACACACACACACACACACACACACACACACACACACACAGAGACAATCATGTGCTTTTATTCTTTCCAGCTATCTATACATTTAATATCCTAGCAACCAGTGGATGGTGACAGACTGGCATGCGGGTCAAGAAGCCAATGGCACAGTACATATATAGCTGCGGGTCGCCATATCCAGCATAATTCCCCATTTAGTCTCGGACGTGCTCTCGGATTCCCGGCGAGAGTAGGAGGTGAAAAGACCGCCTTATTTCATCATCTGACCCCCCGCTTACACATTCCAGCTCAATATAGACAAACAATGAACGCCGCCCGCTCCGGATGGAAACTATGAGCGGAAAACCAAGCAAGGAACAGGTGAGGAACATAGGCCATTCCAGTCTGTTTACAAGGC
Source organism: Danio rerio (assembly GCF_049306965.1). NCBI lineage: Eukaryota > Metazoa > Chordata > Actinopteri > Cypriniformes > Danionidae > Danio > Danio rerio. Next base: position 65,818,897 of record NC_133178.1, read on the forward strand.
GCGCATATTTGAAAAACGCTCAGTTATATACACTTACACACATACGCATGTGCACACAAACACATCGGCAGCTTTATTAGGTACACCTTACTAGTACCGGGTTGGATCCCTTTTTGCCTTCAGAACTGCCCTAATCCTTCGTGGCAGCGATTCAACAAGGTGCTGAAAATATTCCTCAGAGATTTTGCTGCATATTGACATGATAACATCACGCAGTTGCTGTTTATAAGAGAGTTTTGTCACTTATGAATCAGTGAGTCATTCCCTGGAGACTCACTCTAACGAATCAGCGAGTCATTTACTGGAGACTCACTCTCATGAATCATTGAGTCGTTCACTGGAGACTCGCTGTTATTATTCAGTGAGCCATTCACTGGAGACTCGCTCTCATGAATCAGTGAGTCATTCACTGGAGACTCGCTCTCATGAATCAGTGAGTCGTTCACGGAAGACTCACTCTCATGAATCAGTAAGTCATTCACTAGAGACTCACTCTCATGAATCAGTAAGTCGTTCACTAGAGACTCACTCTCATGAATCAGTAAGTCGTTCACTAGAGACTCACTCTTATGAATCAGTAAGATGTCACTAGAGACTCACTCTTATGAATCAGTAAGTCGTTCACTGAAGACTCACTATCATGAATCAGCGAGTCATTCACTGGATTTTCACTCTCATAAATCAATGAATCGTTTACTGGATACTCGTTCTCATGAATCAGTGAGTCGTTGACTGGAGACTCACTCTGACTAGATAATTTGAATCAATGAGTAGTTCACTGGAGACTCACTCCGATGAATCAGTGAGTCATTCACTGGAGACTCACTCTGACTGAATCCTTTGAATCAATGAGTAGTTCACTGGAGACTCGCTCTCATGAATCAGAGAGTCGTTCACTGGAGACTTGCTCTCATGAATCAGTGAGTCTTTCACTAGAGACTCGCTCTAACCAGATCATTCGAATCAGTGAGTCGTTCAATGGAGACTGGAGACTCACTCTCATGAATTAGTGAGTCGTTCATTGGAGATTTGCTTTCATGAATCAGTGAGTCATTCACTGGAGACTCGCTCTCATGAATCATAGAGTCTTTCACTGGAGACTAGCTCTAACCGGATCACTCGAATCAGTGAGTCGTTCAATGGAGACTCACTCATGAATTAGTGAGTCATTCACTGGAGAATCACTCTCATGAATCAGTGACCCGCTTCAGTCGCGTCACTTCACTTCCATTGATCAAACCTCTCATGGTGCATTATGGGATAGCATAGCGTCCATTGGATACGCACTTCAGAATCTCACGAAAAACAGTAGGCCACCCAGATTCTTCTCGCATATTGCTTTTCCAATACTATAAATTCAAACATTCTGCTCATGTTTAATGCACTATATAGTAGAGAAGTATGCAAATTCAAGTATGCAGACACAGCCTGGAAGAACAGAGAGAGAACAAGGGGCAGGTTTCCTTTAAACCCTCCCGCACCTATTCCCCACTGAGTTCCACAGTAAGCGCAGCTGGAAACACATCTCTTGGCTTGTTTATTTTTAACAATAGTCGAATGCTCTATACACTTAAATGGTTCTCGATCTGTTACATGCCTCGGCTTAACTTCCTGGAGCAAATCCATTACTGGCACAACAGCACCTACCAAAAGAGCTCTGAGCTCCAGGATTGATCAGATTTAACTTGAGCCGCGGAGCAAACAGCACTGTAAGCCGTAAGGGTCATTTTCATTCCTCTAATGGGGCATTATCACCCTGTGACTGTATGAGATATGTGGATTAGCTATTTTTGCTCCCGCTTTGACCCAATTTCTTTGTGTGACGACCTTCATCGAGTCACGTCGCTTACAGAACAAATGCCTCCGTCAATACAGAAGGATGGAGAATGTATTGGCTCCTGTCGTAAGATTTCAAAGTAATGCTATGGTCATTCATCACTGTCAGACACACTGCGCTCTATACAGACATACTGCACTGCAATATAATGACTTCTACTAGAGTTATGTGTGTAACTGCATTCAGTTCTGGCTTTGAAGTTTATCAAGGTTTAGTAAATTGTCCCTGCAGTGTATTTAGTTGAATCATTGGAGACTCACTCTCACCGGATCATTTGAATCAGCATGTCTTTCACTGGGCTTTCACTTTGACTGAATGGTTTGAATCAGTGAGTCATTCACCGAACGCTGGTTGTGACTGAATGATTTGAATCAGTGAGTCATTCACTGGACTCTCACTGTGACTGAATGATTTGAATCAGTGAGTCATTCACTGGACTCTTACTGTGACTGAATGATTTGAATCAGTGAGTCATTCACCGAACGCTGGTTGTGACTGAATGATTTGAATCAGTGAGTCATTCACTGGACTCTTACTGTGACTGAATGATTTGAATCAGTGAGTCATTCACTGGACTCTTACTGTGACTGAATGATTTGAATCAGTGAGTCATTCACCGAACGCTGGTTGTGACTGAATGATTTGAATTAGTGAGTCATTCACTGGACTCTCACTGTGACTGAATGATTTGAATCAGTGAGTCATTCACTGGACTCTTACTGTGACTGAATGATTTAAATTAGTGAGTCATTCACTGGACTCTCACTGTGACTGAATGATTTGAATCAGTGAGTCATTCACTGTACTCTTGCTCTGACTAGATGATTTGAAACAACGAGTTGTTCAGTGGAGACTTGCTCTCATGAATCAGTTGAATTAGCAAGTTGTTCACTGAAGACTCGCTCTGACTAGATTATTTGAATCAGTGAGTCATTCCCTGCAGACTCACTCTAACTGGATCATTTGAATCAGTGAGTCATTCACGGGAGACTTGCTCTTATAAATCAGTCTCTATTGTTCACTGGAGACTCTGTCCTATGAATCAGTGAGTTGCTCACTGGTGACTCGCTCTGACTGGATTATTTAAATCAGTGAGTTGTGCATTGGAGACTTGCTCTGACTGGATCATTTGAATCACTGAGTCGTTCACTGGAGACTCACTCTCATGAATCAGTGAGTCATTCAATGCAGACTCACTCTCATGAATCAGCGAGTCATTCACTGGAGACTCACTCTGACTGGACAATTTGAATCAGTGAGTTGTTCACTGGAGACTCGCTCTCATGATTCAGTGAGACATTCACTTTAGACTCACTCTAACGAATCATTGAGTCGTTCACTGGAAACTCACTCTCATGAATCAGCGAGTCATTCACTGGAGACTCACTCTGACTGGATCATTTAAATCAGTGAGTTGTGCATTGGAGACTGGCTCTGACTGGATCATTTGAATCAGTGAGTCATTTACTGGAGACTCACTTTGACTAGACCATTTGGATCAGTAAGTTGTTGACTGGAGACTCGATCTGACCGAATCATTTGAATCAGTGAGTCATTTCATGAATCAGCGAGTCATTCACTGGAGACTCACTCTGACTGGACAATTTAAATCAGTGAGTTGTTCACTGGAGACTCGCTCTCATGAATCAGTGGGACATTCACTTTAGACTTACTCTAATGAATCATTGAGTCGTTCACTGCAGACTCACTCTTATGAATCAGCGAGTCATTCACTGGAGACTCGCTCTCATGAATCAGCGAGTTCTTCCCTGGAGACGTGCTCTCATGAATCAGTGAGTCATTCACTGGAGATGCGCTCACATGAATCAGTGAGTCATTCACTGGAGACTCACTCTCATGAATCAGTGAGTCATTCACTGGAGACTCACTTTCATGAGTTAGCGAGTCATTCACTGGAGACTCACTCTGACTGGACAATTTCAATCAGAGAGTCATTCACTGGAGACTCACTCTCATGAATCAGTAAGTCATTCACTGGAGACTCCCTCTCATGAATCAGTAAGTCATTCACTGGAGACTCACTTTCATGAGTTAGCGAATCATTCACTGGAGACTCACTCTGACTGGACAATTTCAATCAGCGAGTCATTCACTGGAGCCTCGCTCTCATGAATCAGTGAGTCGTTCACTGGAGACTCGCTCTCACGAATCAGCGAGTCGTTCACTGGAGGCTCACGCTCATGAATCAGTAAGTTGTTCACTGGAGGCTCGCTTTCATAAATTAGTGAGTCGTTCACTGGATACTCTAATGAATCATTGAGTCGTTCAATGGAGCCTCGCTCTCATGAATCAGTGAGTCGTTCACTGATAAAATGTTCACCTTCAGAATAACAATGTGAATTATCCAAATAAACACTGAACATTTTGCCGATATTAAAGAGAGAAACATTTACTAATACAGCATGGGACTGAAGCTTGTCTGAAAACAGGACGCCCAAATCCATTAACCACTTTACATTACAACATTCAACCCAATTAAGCAGCAGTCACAATAAAGTTCTCCCTCAGTCAAAGCTGCATTTATCAGTCTCATTACATCAGCGCAGATCAACTATCAGCATCTGATTCTCTTATAAGTGATGTTGAAGGCTCGATTACACTTCATGACTTCCCTCAAATGCATTTCGTCCATTTGCTGCCAGAATAAAGCAGTCAGTTTCCGTCTGCAGAGGACATCATGTAGTGTGGGACGGACACTGATTCGCTTTTTCTCTAAACATTTACAAAATGTTCAGTGTTTAAAAGGGCACTTATCAAGCACTTATCGAAAACTTTCCGAAGCTGTTTTGACGAAACTGTCTCTAGGTATAGTGTGTCCACAGCCATATCGGTGTGATATAAACACAGCAAGTCCACAACATTTCCTGACATTAAAATAGGATCCAAATCCCAGCGATTCTGAACCAGAGCAACATAAGATAGCAATGCGGTTTTCCCCGCCCACTGATATTGATTGACAGGCGAGTTGTTCAGTGGAGACTCGCTCTCATGAATCAGTCAGTCGTTCACAGGAGACTCGGTCTCATGAATCAGTGAGTCGTTCACTAGAGACTCGCTCTCATAAATCAGCGAGTCATTCACTGGAGACTCATTCTGACTGGATAATTTGAATCAGTGAGTTGTTCACTGGAGATTCGCTCTCATGAAATCAGTGAGTCGTTCACTGGAGACTCACTTTGACTGGCTAATTTAAATCAGTGAGTTGTTCACTGGTGACTCGTTTTCATGAATCAGTGAGTGTTCACTGGAGACTCGCTCTCATAAATCAGCGAGTCATTCACTGGAGACTGACTCTGGATAATTTGAATTAGCAAGTCGTTCATTGGAGACTCACTCACATGAATCAGTGAGTCATTCACTGGAGACTGACTCTGGATAATTTGAATTAGCAAGTCGTTCATTGGAGACTCACTCACATGAATCAGTGAGTCATTCACTGGAGACTCACTCAAATGGACCAGTGAGTCGCTCACTGGAGACTCACTCTGAATAATTTGAATCAGTGAATCAGTCGTTGAGTCGTTCACTGGAGACTCACTCTGACTGGATAATTTAAATCAGCGAGTCGTTCACTGGAGACTCGCTCTCATGAATCAGTAAGTCGTTCACTGGAGACTCACTCTGACTGGATAATTTAAATCAGTGAGTCGTTCCCTGGAGACTCACTCTCATGAATCAGTGAGTCGTTCATTGGAGACTCACTCTGACTGGATCATTTGAATCATCGAGTCATTCACTGGAGACTCGCTCTCATGAATCAGTGAGTCGTTCATTGGAGACTCACTCTGACTGGATCATTTGAATCATTGAGTCATTCACTGGAGACTCGCTCTCATGAATCAGTGAGTCGTTGACTGGAGACTCAGGGTGCTTTCACACCTACACTTTTGTTTCGGAACGTGTCTCGTTTGCCCAGTTAGCGCGGTTCGATTGGCATATGTGAACAGGGTAATCGCGCTCTGTTCCGCGCCAAAGTAATCGCTCCGAGATCGCTTGAATGAGGTGGTCTCGGCTCGATTGAAACGAACCCTGGAGCGGTTCGATTGCAGTGAGAAAGCGATCCGATCCGAGCGCGGTTATATGACAGTGTTTTATGGATATGTAATAGGCTTACGGCTACATGAAGAGAGAATTATGAGTAGGGCGGGAAGTTTCGCGAGTCTCCGGATGCCCGCAAACGAGTGATGATCTCCCGGTAATCTCGTGTCTCTCTCCCAGTCCTCAAATAGGCATCGTCGCGCACCCTTCTCACCCCTCCCCACCGTGTCTCTCCTCAGACACGTCACGCGCGCGTACCCTGTCAATCACCACCAAACCACCACCTCTCCTGACAGCTGAGCGGGACGCTGCAAAATAAACCCTGACACTCTGACCAATGTAAGGAGAGTTTACTCGCACGTGACTTGTTTTAGCTCTTTTGGTCCGATTAGAAACTTTGCAGTCTGAAAGCGAACCGCTCCAAGAGCAAAGAGCAACAATGTAACAATTTTAATCTCTGTTTCGGAACAACTGAATCGATTCACAGGTGTGAAAGCACCCTCACTCTGACTGGATAATCTGAATCAGCGAGTCGATCACTGGAGACTCGCTCTCATGAATCAGTGAGTCGTTCACTGGAGACTCACTCTGACTGGATAATCTGAATCAGCGAGTCGATCACTGGAGACTCGCTCTCATGAATCAGTGAGTCGTTCACTGGAGACTTGCTCTCATGAATCAGTGAGTCGTTCACTGGAGACTCAATCTGACTGGATAATCTGAATCAGCGAGTCGATCACTGGAGACTCGCTCTCATGAATCAGTGAGTCGTTCACTGGAGACTTGCTCTCATGAATCAGTGAGTCGTTCACTGGAGACTCAATCTGACTGGATAATCTGAATCAGCGAGTCGATCACTGGAGACTCGCTCTCATGAATCAGTGAGTCGTTCACTGGAGACTTGCTCTCATGAATCAGTGAGTCGTTCACTGGAGACTCACTCTGACTGGATAATCTGAATCAGCAAGTCGATCACTGGAGACTCGCTCTCATGAATCAGTGAGTCGTTCACTGGAGACTTGCTCTCATGAATCAGTGAGTCGTTCACTGGTTGGTTCCTTTACCTGAAAGCTCAGATGTGATGATCATCATTTGTGTTGTTGACAGAGTAAAACATGGTATCGTGATGATTTTTCTGCAATGTCCCCCAGCTCTTGGTACCACTAAGTGGAAATGGACCATAAGGCTCAGTGTTGATGCTGATCTGAAAGCGTGTGAAAATACCACATTAAATCAAGATCTATTTGATGGAGACGTCAGCCCACAACAACCAAAACACAGAAAGGTCTATCTATAAAAATCTCTGAAGCATTTCATTATCACCAAATTGAGCTTCAATGTTAAATGTTAGAAGTAAATGTCAAGCGCCCACGCTGCGGCTCAGCGGTGTCCTGCACGCCAAACCGTATCAATTACAGAGTTTTACATGTTTTAAAAGAGACACACAGCCGTTTTCTGCCCACATGTGGAAGCTCGGATAATTAGCACAGCTCCCTGAAGGAGGCCCCGTTAAGCTGCTTTTCATTCGCATTCCTCTATTTAGTGTGTTGGATTTCATTTGGCATTTCTTTTTGGAGTTTGCATGTTCTCCCCGTGTTGGCATGGGTTTCCTCCGGGTGCTCCGGTTTCCCCCACAGTCCAAACACATGCGCTACAGGTCAATTAGGTAAGCTAAATTGTGTGTGAATGAGTGTGTATCGTTTCTCAGTGATGGGTTGCAGCTAAAGGGGCATCCGCTGCGTAAAACATATGCTGGAATAGTTGGGGGTTCATTCCGCAGTGGCAACCCCTGATTAATAAAGGGACAGCACATAAAATTTGACTAGATATTTAAAGATACTTGAATTCAGCTTAAACACAATATAAAGAAAACGAGTAAAACATCTTACAGCAGAAAGGAAAGCGCTGTTGGTCTGATCTCTCACACTAAGGCAGAGGTGTTTGCAGGTCGCAGACTGAAAACGAGTGTTTGATGGGAGCGTCTGTGGCCTGTCGTCAGTGTTAGCGCCTCTGAACGACTGATAAATCAATTTCAATTATCTCCTGGTCACACATCAGTGCAACACCACACACTCCGCTCGGATCTCTACACCTCAGTATTGACTTCAGTTACGCCTCTGCCGGCTCCACATCTTCTTGTAATCGGGTTTCATCACGGTATACGGAAGGGCTGCATGATAGTGGAGAAATCTGACAATGCGAATGTTTGTTTTTCTGCATTCTGTTAAATGAATAAGCCTTAATGAATGAATGAATGAATGAGCCATGATGAATAAAATTGTTAAAGAGCCATAATGAATGAATGAATGAATGAATGAGCCATAATAATAAATGAATGAGCCATAATAATGAATAAATGAATGAACAAATGAGCCATGATGAATACAATAATTAATTAATGAGCCTTAATGAATGAATGAATGAATGAATGAATGAATGAATCTTAATAATGAATAAATGAGCCATAATAATGACTAAATGAATGAACCAAAGTAATGAATAAATGAATAAACGAATGAGCCATAATAATAATAATACTGATGAATGAATGAATGAATTAATTAATTAATTAATTAATGAGCCATAATGAATTAATGAGCCATGATAAAAAAGAAATAATTAGTTTATTAATGAGCCATAATGAACAAATGAATTAATAAATGAATAAACGAATGAATGAATGAATGAATGAATGAATGAATAAATGAATGAACGGATGGATGGATGGATGGATGGATGGATGGATGGATGGATGGATCAAAGTAAAAGAATGAGGCATAATGAATAAATGAGCCATAATAATTAAATGAACGAGACATAATAGATGAATGAATGAATTAATGAGCGAGTCATAAATGGAGCCAGTCAATAAATGAATTAATGAAAACATAATGAATAAGCTATAATGAACAAATGAGCCATAATCAACAAACGGAAGAATGCATGAATGAATGAATGAATGAATGAATGAATGAATGAATGAATGAATGAGCCAGTAATTAATGAAGTGATAATAAATGAAAGTATGCATGAATGAATGAATGAATGAAGCCAAAATGAATTAATAAGCCATAATGAACAAATAAGTCATAATAAACGAATGAATAAACGAATGAGCCAGTCATGAATGAATGAGGTATAATAAATAAATGAATGAGGCATAATAACAAATGAATGAGCCTAATACAAATGAATGAGCATATTAAAGAATCAATAAAGCATAATGAATGAATGAATGAATGAATTAATAAATGAGCCATAACAAATAAATGAATGAGCCATAATGAATGAATGAATGAATGAATGAATGAATGAATGAATGAATGAATGAATGAATAAGCCATAGTCATGAATGGAGCCATAATGAATGAATGAATCAATTAATCAATCAAATCAATCAAAGTGAATGAATTAGCCATAATGAATGAATCACAATAAAGAATAAATGAGCCATAATAATGAATGAATGAAGGAGGCATAATAAATTAATTATTAAGGCAAAATGAATAAAAAAATGTATGAATGAGCCAAAATGAAAGAATGAATGAACGAGCCATAATAATCAAATGAATAATCAAGCCATAATAATGAATGAATGAATGAATGAGCAAGCCATAATGAATGAATGAGCCATAATGAATGCATGCCAATCATTCATTCATTCATTCATTCATTCTTAATGGCTCATTCATTCATTATTATATAAATGAATGAGCCATAATAATGAATGAATGAATGAATGAATGAATAAGGCATAATGTATGAACAAGCCATAATGATTGAATGAGCCATAATGAATGAATGAATGATGCATTATGTATCTATAAGCCAGAGTGAATGAATGAATGATTAAATGAACGATTGATTGACATTTAATCTGGCGTATGTTCACTGTCAGTAAGGTCTCTACGCTAAATGTAATGACGGAGTCTTCTGGCGTGTTGTGTTTGGCGTGCTGGTCGGGGTGTGACTCTACACGGCCGCCTGTCTGAGCGCAGGTGGTGCTGTCAGCGGGACACCGTCACCAAAACACTGCGCTCCGGCTCGGACATCTGCTGCACACAAACACGCACACACTGACGGACAAGACTATACACTGCAAAAACTCCTCATCTAGTCAAGCATAACCGTCTTATTTCTATCCCTAAATAAAAATCAGGGGACCTATTGTGACCCTTTTTACAAGCTGTAAAATGCATCTCTGGTGTCTCTAGAGTGTGTGTGTGTGTGTGTGTGTGTGTGCGTGTGTGCGTGTGTGTGTGTGTGTGTGTGTGTGAAGTTTCAGCTTAAAATAGCACACTAATAATGTTTTCCAACTCTCTAAAACTGACCCGTTTAGGCTTTGATAATTAATGTTGTGTTTAGTGAATCACTTTAAACGCAAAAATGCACCGGCCACTTTATTAGGTACAGCTTACTAGTACCGGGTTGGCCCCCTTTTGGCTTCAGAGCTGCCTTCATCCTTCATGGCGTAGATTCAACAAGGAACTGGAAATATTCCTCAGAGATTTTGCTTCATATTGACATGATAGCATCACACAGTTGCTGCAGATTTGTCGGCTGCACATCCATGATGCCAATCTCCCGTTCCACCACATCACAGAGCTGCTCTATTGGATTGAGATCTGCTGACTGTGGAGGCCATTTGTGTCCAGTGAACTCATTGTCATGTTCAAGAAACCAGTCTGAGCCATCAGAAGATGGAGACACTGTGCTCATAAAGGGATGGACATGGTCAGCAGCAATACTCAGGTAGGCTGTGGCGTTGATGCTCAATTGGAAAATCTCCCCCACACAGTTACACCACCACCAGCCTGAACCACAGATACAAGGCAGGATGGACCCATGCTTTAATGGTTCTGGCGCCAAATTCTGACCCGAGCATCTGAATGTGTCAGCAGAAATGGAGACTCATCAGAGCAGGCAACGTTTCTCCAATCTTCTATTGTCCAGTTTTGGTGAGCCTGTGTGAATTGTAGCCTCAGTTATCTGTTCTGTGGTCTTCTTACTCTACAACATCAGAAAGGTCCGACCCTTCCTATCTGAACATGCAGCTCAACTCCTTGTTCAAGCTCTTGTTCTCTCCAAACTGGATTACTGCAACTCTCTACTAGCCGGGCTTCCAGCTAACTCTATCAAGCCTCTTCATCTGCTCCAGAACGCAGCAGCACGAGTGGTCTTTAATGAAGCTAAACGAGCACATGTCACTCCGCTGCTCATCCGTTTGCACTGGCTGCCAGTTGCTGCTCGCATCAAATTCAGAGCTCTGATGTTTGCTTACAAAGCGACTTCTGGCTTTGCTCCTTCTTATCTGCTCTCACTTCTGCAGATGTATGTGCCCTCCAGAAACTTGTGTTCTGTGAATGAACGTCGCCTCATGGTTCCATCCCAAAGAGGGAAGAAATCACTTTCCCGAACTCTCGCGTTCAATCTGCCCAGTTGGTGGAATGAACTCCCTAACTGCATCAGAACAGCAGAGTCACTCGCTGTCTTCAAGAAACCACTAAAAACTCAACTATTTAGTCTCCACTTCACTTCCTAATCTGCAATTGCCTCTTTGGTTCTACCGCTAACTGTATTACAAAAAATAATAAAATTACTAATGTTCTGCTTCTTACACTTTACACACCTGAAACTTGCCTACAGCACTTATTCATTATTGCTCTTATAGTTGTGTAAATTGCTTCCTTGTCCTCATTTGTAAGTCGCTTTGGATAAAAGCGTCTGCTAAATGACTAAACGTTAATGTAAATGTAAATAATACAATCATAAAACACACGCTAAAAACACACACCTCACGAAAAGCCGAATGTAAAGTTTTCAGTGACGATTTAAACATGTAAATGGTTAAATTAGCTGTAGATCTGAATAAACAGTGCAGGGAATAACTGGACTTTAATAAACTAACAAACACATTCACACACAAATACACACATCCTGAAGCGGGGATTTGTTTTAATGAGCCTTGTTTTGAGTCGACAAAAGCCTTGTGTACAACAAAAAGAAAACCTTGGAACGACTAATGCATTTATTTTCTGGCATCGTCATTATTCCCTGTACGCCAGGACTTAATGTGACCCTTTTCAAATGGATTTCGTTCATCTTCTGAACACAAATTAACATATTTTTTGTACATTTTCTCATTACTTTTGTACTTCATGCTACCAAAACAGTAAGAAAAACACAATGCAGCGGTCATCAACATGAGGTAATCAAACACGATTAAATAAAAAGGTCAAACGTGCAGGCTCAATCCCTGATATTACCTGATTCTATCTGAATAAAAGCATGAATTAAGTGTTTTTCAGTCATGTAAAACTCATGTAAACTCGGCTCGTCTTTAATTGTGCTCTACACTGTAAATAAGCTGCCAAATTCCTTTCATTCAATTTAATTTGATCATGTACTTGATGTGTGAAAATATTCATTTATAACTTATTTTAGTGCATGTCTATTTCACGCCATCTGTTACATAGCGCTCATAAATATTCATTCATTCATTCATTCATTCATTCAATAATGCTTAATTTAATTGATTCATTCATTCACTCACCAGTTCATAATTTAATAAAGTATTAGAGGTATTATTTTAGTGTGAATTCATTCATTCATAATTAAATTAAGTCACTTATTTATTAATTATTAAAGTATTATACGTCTTGTATTAGTGTAAATTCATTCATTCATAATTTAATTCATTCATTCATTCTTTCATAATTTATTGAAGAATTAGACTTATTTTAGTGCATGTCTATTACACGCCATCTGTTACATAGCACTCATAAATATTCATTCATTCATTCATTCATTAATGCTTAATTTAATTGATTCATTCATTCACTCACCAGTTTATAATTTAAAAGTATTAGACGAATTATTTTAGTGTGAATTCATTCATTCATAATTTAATTAAGTCACTAATTTATTATTTATTAAAGTATTATACGTCTTGCATTAGTGTAAATTCATTCATTCATAATTTAATTCATTCATTCATTCTTTCATAATTTATTGAAGAATTAGACTTATTTTAGTGCATGTCTATTACACGCCATCTGTTACACAGCGCTCATAAATATTCATTCATTCATTCATTAATGCTTAATTTAATTGATTCATTCATTCACTCACCAGTTCATAATTTAATAAAGTATTAGACGAATTATTTTAGCGTGAATTCATTCAGTCATAATTAAATTAAGTCACTTATTTATAATTTATTAAAGTATTATACGTCTTGTATTAGTGTAAATTCATTCATTCATAATGTAATTCATTCATTAATTTCTTCATAATTCATTTGAGTATTAGACTTATTTTAGTGCATGTCTATTACATGCATCTGTTACATAGCGCTCATAAATATTCATTCATTCATTCATTAATGCCTAATTTAATTGATTCATTCATTCACTCACCCATTCATAATTTAATAAAGTATTAGACAAATTATTTTAGTGTGAATTCATTCATTCATAATTAAATTAAGTCACTTATTTATTATTTAAGTATTATACGTCTTGTATTAGTGTAAATTCCTTCATTCATAATTTAATTCATTCATTCATTGCTTCATAATTTATTGAAGAATTAGACTTATTTTAGTGCATGTCTATTACACGCCATCTGTTACATAGCACTCATAAATATTCATTCATTCATTCATTCATTCATTAATGCTTAATTTAATTGATTCATTTATTCAATCACCCATTCATAATTTAATAAAGTATTAGACGAATTATTTTAGTGTGAATTCATCATTTATTGATGAATTAGACTTATTTTAGTGCATGTCTATTACATGCATCTGTTACATATAGCTCATAAATATTCATTTATTCATTCATTTATAATGTAATAAAGTATTAGACTTATTATTTAGTGTTGATTCATATTCATAATTGAATTAAGTCACTTATTCATCATTTATTAAAGGAATTATACGTCTTGTATTAGTGTAAATTCATTCATTCATAATTTAATTCATTCATTCATTCCTTCATAATGTATTGAAGTATTAGACTTTGTGCATGTCTATTACATGCATCTGTTATATGATGCTCATAAATACTCATTTACACACTTATTCATAATTTAATCAAGTATTAGACTCCTTATTTTAGTGTAAATTGATTCATTCATTCATTCAATCATTCATTCAATCATAATTTAATAAAATATGACATCTTATTTTAGTGCATGTCTATTGCATGCACCTGTTACATAACGCTTATAAATATTCATTCATTCATTCATTCATTCATTAATTCATTCTTAATTTAATTCATTCCTTCATAATTTATTAAAGTATTAGACTTCTTATTTTAGTGTAAATTCATTTATTCATAATTTAATTAAGTTACTTATTCGTCATTTATTAAAGTATTATACATCTTGTATTGGTGTAAATTCATTCATTCATAATTTAATTCATTCATTCATTCCTTCATAATTTATAAAAGTCTTAAACTCCTTTTTTGAGTACAAGTCTATTACACGTATCTGTTTTATAATGCTCCTAAAATATTCATTTACACACTTATTTATAATTTAATAAAGTATTAGACTTCTTATTTTAGTGTAAATTTATTCATTCATTCAGTCATTCTTAAATCAATAATTCAATCATAATTTAATAAAGTATGACATCCTTTTTTAGCGCATGTCTATTACATGCACCTGTTACTTAGCGCTCATAAATATTCATTCATTAATGCTTAATTTGATTCTTACATTCATTCACTCACCCATTCATAATTGAGTTAAGTATTAGACGTATTATTTTAGTGTAAATTCATTCATTCATAATTTAATTAAGTCACTTATTTACCATTTATTAAAGTATTATACCTCTTGTATTAATGTAAATTCATTCATTCATCATTTAATTCATTCATTCATTCCTTCATAATTTATTAAAGTCTTAAACTCTTTTTTTAAGTGCAAGTCTATTACATGTATCTGTTATATAATGCTCATAAATACTCATTTACACACTTAATCATAATTTAATCAAGTATTAGATTTATTATTTTAGTGTAAATTGATTCATTCATTCATTCTTAAATCATTAATTCAATCATAATTTAATATAGTATGACATCTTATTTTAGTGCATTTCTATTACATGCAACTGTTACATAACGCTCATAAATATTCA
This sequence comes from Danio rerio, assembly GCF_049306965.1. Taxonomy (NCBI): domain Eukaryota; kingdom Metazoa; phylum Chordata; class Actinopteri; order Cypriniformes; family Danionidae; genus Danio; species Danio rerio. Next base: position 65,833,956 of record NC_133178.1, read on the forward strand.
TTCATTCATTCATTCATTCATTCATTCATTCATTCGTTAATTCATTCGTTAATTCATTCATTAATTTATACGTTAATTCATTCTTTTACTCATTCATTCACTCATTCATTCATTCATTCATTTTCATTCGTTCATTCATTTGTTCATTCATTCATTCATTCATTCATTCATTCATTCATTCATTCATTCGTTAATTCATTCATTCATTCATTCGTTCATTCATTTCCATTCATTCATTCGTTCATTCATTTTCATTCATTAATTCATTCATTAATTAATTCATTCATTCATTTATTTTCATTCGTTCATTCATTCGTTTATTCATTCATTCATTCATTCATTTGTTTATTCATTCATTCATTCATTCATTTTCATTCGTTCATTCATTTGTTCATTCATTTGTTCATTCATTCATTCATTCATTCGTTAATTCGTTAATTCATTCATTCATTCGTTCATTCATTTTCATTCATTCATTCGTTCATTCATTTTCATTCATTAATTCATTCATTAATTAATTCATTCATTCATTTTCATTCGTTCATTCATTCGTTTATTCATTTATTCATTCATTCGTTAATTCATTCATTCATTCATTTTCATTCGTTCATTCATTCGTTTATTCATTCATTCATTCATTCATTCATTCATTAGTTAATTCATTCATTCATTCATTCATTTATTCATTTTCATTCATTTGTTTGTTTATTCATTCATTCATTCATTCATTCATTCATTCATTCATTCATTCATTCATTCGATCATTCATTCATTGTCAATTTAATTCATTCCTTCATAATTTATTAAAGTATTAGAATTCTTATTTTAGTGCATGTTTATTGTATAATGCTCATAAAAATTCATGTACACACACTCACACTCATTCATTCATTCATAATTTAATAAAACACCCAGGATACTTGAACTCCTCCACCACTCTATTGTTTTCTTTTGTTCATATTCATATTCATACGGGGGAGGAGGCAGGAAAGGGTATAGCGCTCGTGCACGTGCGCTCAGTTTCACGTTCATTCAGATGTGCTAA
>NC_133178.1:65837500-65857500 GCF_049306965.1 Danio rerio
ACTAGGGATAGAATGGTTTATTTAAAAATGCTATTTTCTTATCATTTGACAGGGAAGCAAGTGTCTGTAGTGTTTTGGTGTATCTTTGTTTACATCCCAAAGTATCACGATACCCCAGTGTTGGGTTAGAGAAGTGCAATGCATTCATTCATTCATTCATTCTCTTTCGGCTTAGTCTTTACTTTAGAGGTCGCCACATTGGAATGAACCGCCAACTATTCCAACATCTGTTTTATGCTGCGGATCCTTTTCCAGTTGCAGCCCAGTACTGGGAAACACCCATACACACTCATAAATTACGGCCAGTTTAGTTGATCAGTTCCCCTATAGCCCATGTGTTTGGCCTGTGGGGGAAACCAGAGCACCTGGAGGAAACACACGCCAACATTCTTTGGATTCATCTTCGACATCTCCTCCTTCATCTAACCCCAGGCATCATCAATAATGTTCATGTCTGGTGACTGGGCTGGCCAATCCCGGAGCACCTTGACCTTCTCTGCTTTCCTACGACAACACAGGGAGAACATGCAAACTCCACACAGAAACGCCAAATGACCAAGCTTGGATTTGAACCAGCGACCTTCTTGCTGTGAGGCGACAGTGCTAACCACTGAGCTATGTTTACTATATTATTAAAATTAAAATAAATTCAGATAAACAAGTATGCTCATTGGCCATGTTTCTGAAATATCTGCAGACATATTATGCTGTGTTTATGCTTTAGAAGAGTTCAAATAGCTGTAGTGTGTGATACTGAAGTACAGTGGTGTTCTGGGATTGCCCAGTCTCTTTCTTCTCCTCATGCCCAGTGTGACAGGCTATATTTGCCTCCGCTACGCCACTCTTTCATCTCTAACCTTTGTGTCCTGTCAGGGTGCCAGTGGGCAGACCTCACACCAGCTTTAGGGTCAAACACGTCTCTCAAAAAATGATCGCGGGGCCAACATACACGGCTGGACGGAGAGCTGATCCATAGCCACGTGCCCAGCAGCATACAGTGCCAACACGAGATCTTCATTACACAACACAACGCCAGCAGTCTGCCTCTCTGACCTTCAGTTTACTGCACTCTCCAGATATGATCGTCCTCTGATGCGGTTTGAAGTCTACTAGAAAACAGACTCTGTGATTGTCTTTTCTTATATAAGGGTGAAGCAGCGTCTCAAACAACAACACAATATGCAGAGTGGAGCTTGATTTTGTTTCTGAGGAACTCATTTAAAGGGACACTCCACTTTTTCCAGCGATTTTTCAGCTATCCTGGAGTTAAAGAGCTGAGTTTTAGCAGCTTTAAATGGTTTCAGCCGATCTCCAGGCCTGGCAGGAGAACTTTTAGCTTAGCTTAGCATAAGTCATTGAATCGGATTAGACCGTTAGCATCTCGCTAATAGTTATATGATACTAACAGTAATATATATATGCTAATTCATGTAATGTTAAAGTGGATGGTTTTTAATCCATTCAGCCGATCTCCAGGTCTGGTGGAAGCACTTTTAGCTTAGCTTAGTATAAGTCATTGAATTGGATTAGACCGTTAGCATCTTGCTAATATCTATATGACATTAACAGCAATATATTTATTAAATGCTAATTCATGTAATGTTAAAGTGGATGGTTTTTAATCCATTCAGCCGATCTCCAGGTCTGTCAAGAGGACTTTTAACTTAGCTTAGCATAAGTCATTGAATCGGATTAGACCATTAGCATCTTGCTAATAGTTATATGATATTAACGTTAATGTATTTATTATATGCTAATTCATGTTGTGTTAATCTTATTCATTTTTAATCCATTTAGCCGATTTTCAGGTCTGGAGGGAGCACTTTAGCTTAGCTTTGCATAAGTCATTAAATCGGATTAGACCGTTAGCATCTCGCTAATAATTATATGATATTAACAGTAATATATTTATTATATGCTAATTCATGTAATGGTAAGGTGGATGGTTTTTTAATACAATAAGCCAATTTCCGGGTCAGAGGGGAGAACCTTTAGCTTAACTTTGCATAAGTCATTGAATCGGATTAGACTGTTAGCATCTCGCTAATGGCTATATACGATTTTTTTTTTGTAATATATTTATTAAATACTAATTATTGATATATTAAGGTGAATGGTTCTGAATTCATTCAGCCAACCTCTAGGTCAGGCAGGAGCAGTTTCAGCTTAGCTTAGCTTAGCATTTGTTATTGAATTAGATTAGACCGTTAGCATCTCATTAATGGCTATATACGATTTTTTTTAGTAATACATTAATTAAAAACTAATTCATGATATGTTAAGGTCAATGGTTCTGAGTTCATTTAGCCAATCTCTGGCAGGAGCACTTTTAGCTTAGCATAAGTCATTGAATCAGATTAGACCGTTAGCATCTTGCTAATGGCTATACGTGATATTCTTTAGTAGCACATTTATTAAACGCTAAATCATGTAATGTTAAGGTGAATGGTTTTAATCCATTCAGCCAATGTCTGAGTCTGATGGGAGATGTTTTAGCTTAGCTAAGCAAAATTCATTGAATCGGATTAGACCGATAGCATCTCACTAATGGCTATATATGATATTAACAGTAATATATTCATTAAATCCTAATTCATGTGTAAAGGGGAACGGGTTTTAATCTATTCAGTTGATCTCCAGATCTGGTGGAGAGCAGTTTTAGCTTAGCTTAGCATAAGTCATTGAATCGGATTAGACCGTTAGCATCTTGCTAATGACAATGTGATATTCTTTAGTTATACATTTATTATATGTCAATTTACAGTATGTTATATAAAGGTGAATGGTTTAGAGATCTCTCAGCTTATCTTAGCATAAGTCATTGAATCCAATTAGATCATTAGCATCTGGCAAATGGCTATAGTCCCATTCCAGTGTTATAATAAAGGGACATCGCTGCCATCCAATGGCTGCAGCAGGAGCAATAATATTCCTAAGTAATATATTTATTATATATTTAATAAATATATTATTTCAGTTTTTTATTTTGGCCCTGCAACTTTTTTTCCTAACACTCTAATTTGCGCTAACAATAAAACATGCTATCAACATGCTAGCATTGTGCTAATTAAAGCAACACCTCATTTTTTTTTTTCCAGAAATAGGCTCATTTTGAGGTTAAACAGTTCATTTTTTAAATCCATTCTGCTGATCTCTGGGTCTGGTGGGAGCAATTTTAGCTTAGCTTAGCATAAGTCATTGAATCGGATTAGACCATTAGCCTCTCTTTTAAAAAGATGTTTGTAGGCACAATGATATAACTGATCTTATGGAGCATTGATACCTAGCCAACCAGTCAAGCTTTAAACAAGACAATTATCTTAAGATATTTTAGAATTAATAAAATGAGATGCTAATGGTCTAATCCGATTCAATGACTTATGCTAAGCTAAGCTAAAAGTGCTCTGAATGGTAAGCTGAATGGATTTTTTTTAAATGGTAAAACTCACCTGTTTACTCTATAGGAGCTGAAGAATGTGCCAAAAAAAGCAAACAAACAAATGTATGTCAGAGTAATTGGTGGTTCACTACACCGTGGCGACCCCTGATAAAGCTAAAATTAAGTGAATGATTGAGTCAGAGTTGTTTAAAGGTTGCTGAAACAAACTTTTGAGAGGGCCAAGATGATTTGAGCTTCAAAAACAACAGCCTGCGTTATATTAACTTTTATAGCTAGTTCTTTGATTCAGCTTGAAGAACACGGGGGCCTTTTCACGTCAAAAAGATCAAAGGCGAATTTGTATTTTTCAAGTTTTCAAAACTACTTCAACATCCTTTTTTAACTGTAAATTTCACCGCAAAGCCCCCCACCAAAAAAAAGCATCAGAGGAGCCTTCCAGCCCTTTATGACCATCCCTTCAACATAAGCCGTCCATTACGTGCAGCCAACACAACTGAGCCGTCCCGCTGTGTACATATCATCACAGAGAGTACAGAAAGCGTTGCCAGGTCTTCTCTGAATCCCCTGCTGACAGCCTGCAGTAATGGATTTAGATCAGAGGACTCACTTTAGATGTTTTCCAGCTCGACCCACGAGCTGCTACAAACAATTTGGAATAAATGTACCGCGAGCTGAAGCTTTGATGGGTTACAAAAAGAAACAAGACATCTCAGTGGAAACACCCAGCGCACAAAGACTCCATTATTAACACTGCTATTAAAAAAGTATGTGCGACGTATTTGGAAAATGATGTCTGAATGATGAAAGCTTAGAGAATGGAGACGGTGGTGACTAGGGGTCCGTTCTTCGTACGTGGATTACTCAGTTAGCTGGATTTGGATATTGACGATTTGACATGATCCAGGATCGTTTCGTTCTTCAAAGCTGATCCGAGAGTTGTTGTCATGGCAACAGTTCTGCTAGCTCAAACCTGATCAGGAGCAGGTTCAATTCATATAAACAGGATTAGATCGGCTCAGTTCAAGCAAAGATAATACAGAAAGTATGTTCCGAATTCTGATATTTTCTTACAGTAGTAGTTATATAGACTTTGGAAAATGGTACATATTTTTTAACTATATATATATAAAGTTATAGTCATTAATAAAATAAATAAAGTTATACATATTAATAAAACTTATGCAATCTGCACCCTAGAAATGAAAGTACAAAGACATCCATCTGGTGGTGCAAAGAGAAAACTTATTGTTCTGAACTTTTTAGATCGCTTTAGTACAAATTGTGTATAATAGAAATGCAGAATATGTGACTTTTTTAAAGCAATAATACATTTCAGCAGTCATAAACATGTTTTGATAGTTAATATGACGGTGATTTGATGCTTCACAAAAGTTGCAGACGCCTTTACCAATATCAAAATGCTTTTGTAAACATCCAGTTATTCCATACAGGGATTAAAAAAACAGCTACTATAATAAAGAAAATCTCCTCTAAATGTAGAACTAAATACACTGATATGCACTGAAATACATGATGAATACTCTTGACACATGAAAGTGTAAAGCCTGCAGCTCACAACAAATGTGGAAGGTTATTGCGTGTCATATTTAACACATGGTTTACTGCTAATTTGATGTAATTTTGCTCACATGGATAATTGAATATTAATCAGATGATGTCATTACGCTGCTGTGCCGTCAGCCAATCATGTTATTGCTGATCATGATTTCGAGGATGGATAGATCTGTCCTTCACAACACACGCAGCGATCTCAGATCAGGTCATCCAGACATTCCAATCTGATTCGCGAACTTGTTTGAAGAACCAAATTAGTGAGAGATCAGTTATCGAGATGAACAGATCCAGGATCTGCCAAATCATCTTAGATCATTTAAGCGAGGTACGAAGAACGCACCCCAGGTTTGGTGAATGATGCGCGTATAGTTGAAGATGAAATCATTATTAATAGTTATTCATATTTTAAATATTAAGTGATGTTAATCAGAGGACGATTTATTTCTAAGACTTCCTATAATGAAGGAATAAATGTTACAAGTTTTCCCAACAATGATCAAACCTGACTGAACAGACAACAAATGTGCTACAATCTGATTGGCTTAAGCAGACAGTGGGCGGAGTCAAAATTCAGAAATCAATTATTTGTAACGGAGGCCAGCCACTGAAGTGCTGTGCAGGTAAACCTCACTCCTCTGACCTCTAAAGGTGCTCTAGCGACAGATGCGAGAGGCCATGGTCTTTAATCTCCTTGTAAAAGCGACCATGCACAGAATCGCTGGTTCGATCCCAGCTCAGAGCGAGTTGGGTGCAGTAGGACCAGTGAGTTACATGTGGGGGCTCGTCCGGGATGGGAGTGTGGTTTAGGAGGGAGAGTGTTATAAAGGCCAGCTAATGAAGTGCTATGCAGGTAAACCTCACTCCTCTGACCTCAAAAGGTGCTCCAGCAACTGATGCATGGTCTTTAGGACGTCAGGGGCCTCCTTGTTTGAGCAACTGACTAATGCAAAGAATCAAGTTGGGTGTAATAGGACTGGTGGGATACAAATGGGGGCTCGTCCGGGATGGGAGTGAGGTTTGTGGGCGTGAGTGTAACGGAGACCATTTAGCGAAGTGCTATGCAGGTAAACCTCACTCCTCTGACCAGTGGCGGATTTAGGCATGGGCAATGTGGGCAATCACCCAGGGTGGCATCTTGCTAGGGGCTGCATGGAAACCCCATGCCTGCTGACACCCCCTGCTCTTCACTTTTGTCTATGACACCAACCCCCCCCCCCAACTCTTGTTCTTCACTTTAGTCCACGACAACCCCTCTATCCACTCTTCACTTTCTTCCGTGACACCCCCCCCACCACCACCACCCCCACCATTCACTTTTGTCCATGACCCCGCCCCCCCTCTTCACTTTTGTCTGTGAAAGGGCAGCATGAACACCATAAGGGTGGCACGACTATCGTTTGCCTAGGGCGCCAGTCAAGCTTGTGCCACTACTGCCTCTGACCTTTAAAGGTGCTCCAGCAACTGACGCAAGGAGCCATGGTCTTTAGGACGTCAGGGGCCTTCTTGTTTGAGCAACTGACTAATGCAAAGAATTAAGTTGGGTGCAACAGGACTGGTGGGTTACACGTGGGGGCTCGTCCGGGATGGGAGTGAGGTTTGTGGGCGTGAGTGTAACGGAGACCATTTAGCGAAGTGCTATGCAGGTGAACCTCACTCCTCCGACCAGTGGCAGATTTAGGCATTGGCAATGTGGGCAATCACCCAGGGTGGCATCTTGCTAGGGGCTGCATGGAAACCCCATGCCTGCCGACACCCCCTGCTCTTCACTTTTGTCTATGACGACAAACCCCCCGCCCTTGTTCTTCACTTTAGTCCACGACAACCCCCTTCTCCACTCTTCACTTTCGGGGCACCAGTTAATCTTGTGCCACTACTGCCTCTGACCTCTAAAGGTGCTCCAGCAACAGACATTACAGGCCATGGTCTTTAGCCTCCTTGTTGAAGCAACCAACTCCCATGCACAGATTCACTGATTTAATCCCAGTTTAGATCAGGTTGGGTGCAGTAAGACTGCTGGGTTAGATATGTTATTAATTTTCCAAAATTTATCAAACTTGACTGAACAGACTAAGAATGCGCTACAACCTGATTGGCTTATGCAGACAGTGGGTGGAGTCAAAATTAAGAACTATTCCAAAACTACTGAAGAAATATTTATATAATGTTACAAGGCCTACAAAATTGATCAAATCTGACCGAATAGTCTAAGAACGTGCTACAATCTGTCATCTGATTGGCCTAAGGAGAAAGTGGGTGGAGTCAAAATTCAGAATAAATCCAGAATTACTACAGAAATCAATGAAATGAGTCACGTAAAGTAAAAATCAGTAAGCAAAACACTCAGAAATGTGCTGCTGAACCCACCTTAGCAACTGCATAGCAACCACACAGGCCATTCATCTTTCAGGGCTTAGTTTTTGTCCAAATAAATAAAATACAGAACATCTAGCCATGTATTTCTGCATCTCTGAGGTGGAAAATTAACTTCTGAGAAAGAAACTAATTAACTGCGAAATGAAAAGCCATATTTACTAAATTTGCCTCCAGACTAAAACGCATTAGTCGATTAAAACCAAAACCTAACCACAAAGAGCACCATGCACACCAGAAAAAACCTTTTAGCGTGGTCTTATAATCAGGTGTTGTGCTGTTTGAGCCCACCAGTGTTTCTTTTTTCCTGTATAATGACGTAAAACCGCATTTATATTATATTATATATTATATGGGGCCAGATCAGTCTAAAAATAATATACTTACAAAATAAAATTTATACATGCACAGCACAATTTACATTTGCAAAATCCAGTTTGTAAATGCAATTCAAAACAAGATTAATGAATACAACACAATTTGTGAATTAACAAATAAACGCCAAAAGTTTAATCGCCAAATTAATTGGTTTTGTTCCCAGTTTTTGTTTGCAGATGGGTTGCAGCTGGAAGGCCATCCACTGTGTAAAACATATCCTGGATAAGTTGGTGGTTCATTCCACTGTGGCGAGCCCATATTAATAAAGGGACTAAGCCGAAAAAGAAAATGAATGAAATGAATTGGTTTTGTGTATGATGAATTAAAAAATTGGAATTTACGACTTGGATTTGTTCTTTTACGAATCGTGTTGTGAAATTATGAATTCGATGTGTATTTGTGAATCGGGTTTGGAATTTGGATTTGTGTATTTGTGAATCGTTTTGAATTTACGAATTTGATTTGTGTATTTACAAATCGTGTTAAGAATTTACGAATTTGATTTGTGCATTTACGAATCGTGTTTTGAATTTACAAATTGGTTGTGTATTTATAAAACACGTTTTGAATTTACGAATTGGATTTGGGTATTTACGAATCGTGTTTTGAATTTACGAATTGGATTTGTGTATTTACGAATCGTGTTTTAAATTTACGAATTGGATTTATGTATTTACAAATCGTGTTTTAAATTTTCGAATTGGATTTATGTATTTACAAATCGTGTTTTAAATTTACGAATTGGATTCATGTATTTACGAATCTTGTTTTGAATTCACGAATTGGATTTGGGTATTTACGAATCGCGTTTTGAATTTATAAACTGGATTTGTGTATTTACGAATCGTGTTTTAAATTTACGAATTGGATTTATGTATTTACAAATCGTGTTTTAAATTTACGAATTGGATTCATGTATTTACGAATCATGTTTTGAATTTCCGAATTGGATTTGTGCATTTACGAATCGTGTTTTGAATTTACAAATTGGATGTGTATTTATGAATCACGTTTTGAATTTACGAATTGGATTTGTGTATTTACGAATCGTGTTTTGAATTTACAAATTGGATTTGTGTATTTACGAATCGTGTTTCAAATTTACGAATTGGATTTATGTATTTACAAATCGTGTTTTAAATTTACGAATTGGATTCATGCATTTACGAATCTTGTTTTGAATTCACGAATTGGATTTGTGCATTTACGAATTGCGTTTTGAATTTACGAATTGGATGTGTATTTATTAATCGCGTTTTGAATTTACGAATTGGATTTATATATTTATAAATCATGTTCTGAAATTACGAATTGGATTTGTGTATTTATGAATCGCGTTTTGAATTTACAAACTTTTCATTTTGACAATTTCTGAAAACAAGACAATATGTTCTGCTTGTCTATAGAAAATGCTTCTAGATTTACATATTTTTAGATAATTGGTCTAGAAACAGGATGAAAACTAAATGAGGAAAGCGTGTTTGGCAGTGCAGTGGTTGCGTAAGGACGGTGAGTAATGGAGGAAATCTCCCACTCTCCAGTCATCATCTCTTCAGCTCCTGACAGCCGCATTCAGACGCACATCTTTAAAACTGTGGCCAAGAATAAGAGCACAAATAAAAAGACAACACTGCTGGAGTGGAGGACGATGCTGACAGCACATGATAACGATGTGTTCGCTACCAAAATAAATCCACATTTCTCAGCGTCATCCTGAACCCGCATTGCTTTCTTTCGACTGTGTACATTATTCAGTGCTTTTCCTGCTGTGCTGCACCCAAGAACTACAGTCATGATCATGTGGGAAGGGTGACACGGTGGCTCAGTGGTTAGCACTGTGACCTCACAGCAAGAAGGTCACTGGTTCGAGCCCTGGCTGGGTTAGCTTGCATTTCTGTGTGGAGTTTGCATGTTCTCCCCATGTTGGTGTGGGTTACTCTGAGTAAAGGAAGCAATTTGTGCACAGTAAAACCCATTAAATGAATAGAACTCAAACCAACGGAGTACTGTAAAACCCAGTTAAGTTAAAGCAACTCAAACCGTTTGAGGAAACCGAGTGCAATGATCTAGTTGAGTTAAAACTAATTTATACGAGTACTGTGAACTTTAAAGTTGAAGTAAAGGGGTATTTAATTAACTCATTACCTTCAACACTGGGTTCAAAACTCTTCTCAAATAAGTAGAATTAACTTTCAGTCAATTTTGAGTTCACTACACTCATTTCATTTGATAAAGTTGACTGTTGGGGTTAACAGTGAACCATTATCATAGTAATTGTCACTCACCCCCAGGGGTTTACTCTTCAATGCATGTCTTGTAATCTAATAATCCATATCGCTTGCAAATATTTAAGAAAAGTGGATGAAATCTGCTGTCATTTTATGTTATTTCTGCACAGAATAAGAGCTGAACATGTTATGCTGCGTTCACACCAGATGCGGAACGCGCGTCAAGCGCGAGTGATTTACATGTTAAGTCAATGCAAACGCGCGAATAGACATCCATCGGTGCGATACGCGCGAATGGCGCGGGGCGAATTGAGCGTTTTGTGCGTTTGACGCACTTAATGAGCGTTTCTCGCGAATCTCTCAAATTCGAAAATCTGAACTTCAGCGTACATATGGAACGCAAATACATACAGCGGAACGCGTGGATAAAAATCGCGCTATTCGTGTGTAAATAGCTGCGTGAACATTTGAGGTTACTCGCTTCATTCGCGCGTCAAACCCCGATTCATTCGCGTGTCAAATTCACTTCAAAACAGACGCTGGTTCGCGTGATGGGCAGGGCTTCTGTCTGCCCGGTGACTCTAGCTTCGTAGCTAAATGGCTAACATCGATTTTATGAAGAAAATAACAGTGTTTATGTGCTTTATGGAGACTGAAAAACAGCGTCGATACGTTTAGGGTCGTGTCTGAGTCCACTACATCCTTTCAGAGGTGCATCCAGCTCTGTGAGCTCATAAACTCCTCCAGAAACTGAACCTGGATGACGGAGGCTTTCAGCGGTGCTTCTGACTGAGCCAAGCCCAGTTTGATGACTTGTTGTCGGGGTCGCCTGGAGGATTGGGACACCATCAATAGGTTTTACGTCACAATCACGCCCCACAAGAGCAAGCTTCTGATTGGTTAACGCCGCGGAAGTTCAGATTTTCGAACTCGATTGATTCGCGCAAAACGCGCGCCATTTGCACAATTCGCGTCATTCGCGCCGCGCCATTCGCGCGTATCGTGCCGCAGGATGTCTATTCGCACGTTTGCATTGACTTAACATGTAAATCACTCGCGCTTGACGCACGTTCCGCATCTGGTGTGAACGCAGCATCATGCTGCGTTCACACCAGATGCGGAACGCGCGGATAAATCGCGCTATTCGCGAGTAAATTACCGCGTGAACATTTGAGTTTATTGGCTTCATTCGGGCGTGAAATCCGCTTCATTCACGTGTCAAATTCATTTCAGAACAGACGCGGATTCGCGTGATGGGCAGGGCTTCTGTCTGCCCGGTGACTCTAGCTTCATAGCTAAATGGCTAACATGGATTTTATTAAGAAAATAACAGTGTTTATGTGCTTTATGAAGACTGAAAAACAGCGTCGATACGTTTAGGGTCGTGTCTGAGTTCACCACATGCTTTCAGCGGTGCCTCTGACTGAGCCAAGCCCAGTTCAATGACTTGTTGTCGGTGTCGCCTGGAGGATTTGCCCCGGGACACCATCAACAGGTTCTACGTCACAATCACGCCCCCACAAGAGCAAGCTTCTGATTGGTTAATGTGGCGCGAATGTCCGCTAAAGTTCATATTTTAGAACTCGAGAGATTCGCGTGAAACGCTCGTTAAGCGCGTCAAACGCGCAAACGCTCAATTTGCCTCGCGCGTATCGTGCAATTCTCGTCATTCGCGCGTATCGTGCTGCAGGATGTCTATTCGCTTGTTTGCATTGACTTAACATGTAAATCACTCGCGCTTGACGCACGTTCCGCATCTGATGTGAACGCAGCATCGTACTGCTACATTACAGGAGAAAAAGAAGTCTATAGGATAGCTACTTGGTTTAATCCATAATCTGTTGTTAACATTGAAGCACATCTGAATCTGAGGATCACGAATCATGCACACATTACCCGAGAAGGCATCTGTAATTATGACATTATGATAAAAGGTAAAAAAGGCACGGATGAATCTGCCACATTAAGATCAACAACATGCATGCAGACAAAGCAGATTAGTTTCCAGATCATGCTGACTTTAACAGAAAATGATGTCAAATCACGTACTAAAGCTTGAGCAGATGCTCCCAAACACACTCTCACACACGGTTTCACAAATCCTACAGCTTCTTTATGCCAGCGATAAGTGAAGATTCATCCATAGAATCCATTTTTAGTATGCAAATATTCAATAAAACCCCACACAACACAATATAATTATGAGTTTAGCATATTAAGCATCATCAACAGCATGCGAAATGACTTCAGATAAGGCCCAGGAAGCACAGGAAACTGAGGCACAGACTCACACAGACTCACCAAAACTGGACAATAGAAGATTGGAGGAACGTTGCCTGCTCTAATGAGTCTCCATTTCTGCTGACACATTCGGATGCTCGGCTCACAATTTGGCGTCAACAACATGAAAGCATGGATCCATCCTGATGTTGGACTCCCCAAAAGGGAGTCCAACCCGGTACTAGTAAGGTGTACCTAATAAAGTGGCCAGTGAGTGTAGATGCTTCATGCAAATGTTAATTTACTCAGTGGAGCTAAATGTAAGATTCAATAGTTAAAGACGTGTAATGGGAGCGGTTTAGCTATTAAAACATGATCACTCACATATAGCTAGCTCCTGTAAAAACTTTTCCTTCACTTGCGAATTAATCCAAACAATTTGCAACTTACATTTTTCTACGGAATCTAAAGCGAGACTTGCATAACCTCAAGGAAGCAGCGCTTTCCTTTAATCACCTCAGTCCTGCAGTGATTGTTCTGGCCTCCCACCACAGCTGATTATCTATAATTAACGCAGTCTGCAGGGCGACGCTGAGGTCTTCATCACTACAGAAAGCTCAAATCCAAAGCTCTTATACGACAATCATCTGTCTTTATCGACAAAAGCAACATAGGCTCATTGGAAACATGTGAAATCACAAATAAATCATACTTCAACATACGTTTGAGTGCAGTTTCTTGCTGAAATGAACACTAGGGGGCAGTATGACGACGGCAACTTTTGTTGCTTTACACACTAACTATAATTACAGGGACGTATTATTGATAAAATAAAGGATTATTTCTTGCAGTTCTTTTCACAACATGAAATAAACACCACAAAAGAACGTAATGGTGTTTATTATTTGTAATCCAAAACATTTGCATCACCTATCTGTCACCATATAGACAACTTTTCTGGCGTGGTATGGTGTTAGGTTTCATGCTTTGGTGCAAGTCTGGTGAAGCACACCTCCACAAAAGAAATAAAAGCAAGGTGAAGTCAAGGTAACTCTACATGCTCGCAGTGCACTTTTCTTATACATTTGCTTTTGAAAACACTAGTGGTTGGGTTTAGCTCAGCTAGCTGATCTGTATGACTAAACCTCACCTTCTCAAAAAATAAAAGTGTACAAAAAAAGTATCTGAAATAACAACAAAATATACCTGAAGTAATGAATTTAAGATTTGCAAAAATGTAGACAGCGCCCTCTAGTGGATTTGTCATCTAAAATGTGCAACAAAATGTACCCCAAGTGACTATTTTTAGATTCACAAAAGTGTTTCATCTGAAACATAATCCATTTCAGATTCACAAAAATGTTGACAGCACCTTCTTGCGCCCTCTAGCTAGTAACGCATTTCAGATTTGCCAAAAATTGACAGCGCCCTCTTGTGGATTTATTATCTAAAATGTGCAACAAAATGTACCACAAGTAACGCATTTCCGATTTGCAAAAAATGTCGACAGCACCCTATAATGGGTTTGTCATCTGAAATGTACGACACAATGTTACCCCAAGTTACATATTTTACATTCGCAAAAATGTAAAAATCGCCCTCTAGTAAATTTGTCATCGGAAACATGCTACAAAACGTACCCCAAGTAACGCATTTCAGATTCGCAAAAATGTGTCATGTGAAACGTACAAAACGTTACCCCAAGTAACGCATTTCAGATTAGTAAATATGTAGACAGCGCCCTCTAGCGAATTTGTCATTTGAAACGTACAACAATGTTACCCCAAGTAACGCATTTCAGATTTGTAAATATGTAGACAGCACCCTCTAGCGAATTTGTCATCTGAAACGTACAACACAACGTTACCAAGTAACGCATTTCAGATTCACAAAAATGTGTCATCTGAAACGTACAACACGTTACCGCAAGTAACACATTTCAGATTCGAAAATATGTAGACAGCGCCCTCTAGCGAATTTGTCATCTGAAACGTACTACACAACGTTACCCCAAGTAACGCATTTCAGATTCTCAAAAATGTGTCATCTGAAACGTACAACATGTTACCCCAAGTAACACATTTCAGATTCGTAAATATGTAGACAGCGCCCTCTAGCGAATTTGTCATCTGAAACGTACAACACAACGTTACCCCAAGTAACGCATTTCAGATTCACAAAAATGTGTCATCTGAAACGTACAACGTAACGTTACCCCAAGTAACGCATTTCAAATTCGCAAAAATTTGTGTTATCTGAAACGTACCACACGTTACCCCAAGTAACGCATTTCAAATTCGCAAAAATTTGTGTTATCTGAAACGTACAACACGTTACCTCAAGTAACGCATTTCAGATTTGTAAATGTAGACAGCGCCCTCTAGCAAATTTGTCATCTGAAACGTACAACACAACGTTACCCCAAGTAACGCATTTCAGATTCAAAAATATGGAGACAGCGCCCTCTAGCGAATCTGTCATCTGAAGCGTACAACACAACGTTACCCCAAATAACGCATTTTAGATTCGTAAATGTAGACAGCGCCCTCTAGCAAATTTGTCATCTGAAACGTACAACACAACGTTACCCCAAATAACGCATTTTAGAATCGTAATATGCAGACAGCGCCCTCTAGCGAATTTGTCATCTGAAACGTACAACACAACGTTACCCCAAGTAACGCATTTCAGATTCGAAAATATGGAGACAGCGCCCTCTAGCGAATCTGTCATCTGAAGCGTACAACACAACGTTACCCCAAATAACGCATTTCAGATTCGTAAATGTAGACAGCGCCCTCTAGCAAATTTGTCATCTGAAACGTACAACACAACGTTACCCCAAGTAACACATTTTAGAATCGTAATATGCAGACAGCGCCCTCTAGCGAATTTATCATCTGAAACGTGCAACACATTACCCCTAGTAATGCATTTCAGATTAGCAAATATGTAGACAGTGCCCTCTCGTGGATTTATCATCTGAAACGTGCAACAAAACGTTCCCCAAGTAACACATTTCAGATTCCCAAATATGTAGATAGCGTCCTCTTCTGGATCTGTCATCTAAAATGTGCATTGAAACATGTTTTACATATGACAAAAATGTAGGCTGAGGCAGGTATTTCCAGTGAGCCTGGGTTAAACGAAAGCCAGAGTCACGCTCGTTTCCAAGAGCCAAGAAAATGTCCTGGATGGCAGTCCACATGAGGCAGTAAAACAGTCATTTGAAGACATCTGGGATGCCGTGACCTGTAATCGCTCCATCAGCTCAGTAACCCCTCAGGAGACCTTAAATTGATCAAACAGATTTTAACTAACAGCCTCTGTCGTCGCTAGGTAAGCCAATCATCCATAACGCTCGCAGATGGCTTTCGCTCGTATTGAAGCACACAAACACATCATAAATGCGCTAATTGTTTTATAATACCTCTCCGTCAGGGAAATAAACACCTAAAATCTGCTTAGCGGAATAAAAACAGAACGCCGCGCTAATTTAGGGTTTACCTTACTCTGTTTACAGTGGGCTATTAAAGCACGGGTGGATATTAATGAGGATGCATTTTAATATGAAACAGAAAACACATCTGCGGTGTCAGCCTTTCAGCAGATGGGCTGCAAGAGCACAAAGCGTGTGTGTGTGTGTGTGTGTGTGTGTGTGTGTGTGTGTGTGTGTGTGTGTGACAGCAGCCTCTTTGGTGCTGTGCTTAAGCAGCTCTGATAGATCTGATAGTCTCTGCTCCAATCCATTTCGTCCAATCAGAGAGCCGCATTCAGACAGTCGATCTGACATGCAGATTTATGCGCATACATGTCTGCTGCTATATCAGTAGCCTGGTAGCGGGAACTGAAAGTGGCTTTATATCAGTGCTCAATGGTACATGCATAGAGATGTCGCTATGTTTGCTAGAAATGACGACATTATGATACGCGTACGTCATGCTAATCCAATATAATTAATATAGTCACATGCTGTCCACTCACGTGGTGAACATTATTTAGATATATTATATACATGAGCAATACCACACGAGTAGCAGTGCGATGTGGCTGTATATCAGCACTGGTGGGAGGTTTGAGTTGCGCCTTAGCGTCCCACCAGTGCTGATATACAGCCACATCGCACTGCTACGAGTGTGATATTGCGTTTATACAACAGTTTGACGGCATAATCGTGTATATAAATAAGAAAATAAAACACGGAGAGAATAAAAATCCTTTTGTATTAGGAACTACTTTCTTCCGCCATTCAATCACAGCTGACGTCAGAACAGCAGAAAACGTTACTACTTCACCAACGTCACTTTAGAGCTTATGCTTGAAGTGAATAATTAATCTGTGCAAGTTAATTTGCTTAATAACAATTTGTTTTGGTAATCTTTAATCAAAGTCTGCTCATTTGTGTACACATTTAAAGAGGCGGTCCTTGTGTCGACATCAAAATAGCAATATTAATACCCTCTCTTTTACCGTTAGTTTGCTATGAGTGAATTACGCGTAAAGAGAAAGCCCCGCCCCCTACTTAATATTCAGTTTCAATAGTAAGACAGCCAAAAATATGTACAGTGGCTCTTTAAGTTCATATGTTCAAGACAAAATGTCCAAAAATACGTTACTTTTCAGACATAATTTGAGTTATTATTTAAAGCTGCTTCATTAAAGTCCGCTCGAA
Organism: Danio rerio; assembly: GCF_049306965.1. Lineage (NCBI taxonomy): Eukaryota > Metazoa > Chordata > Actinopteri > Cypriniformes > Danionidae > Danio > Danio rerio. The sequence goes on from NC_133178.1 coordinate 65,854,344, forward strand.
ATCAAATTACGCTTCTTTAGCTAGCTCACGTTGTTATTCTTAAATTGAATAATTAATTTGTGCACGTTAATATGCTTAAAAACTATTTGTTTTGGTAATCTTTAATCAAAGTCTGCTCATTCGTGTACACATTTGAAGAGGCGGTCCTTGTGTTTGATGTCAACCTGATGGTTTCCATAGCAACATAGTTATAATACCCTCTCTTCTATCGTTAGTTTGCTGTTAGTGAATGACGCGCAAAGAAAAAGCCCCGCCCTCTACTCAATATTCAGTTTCAATAGGAGGACAGCCAAAAATACGTATAGCGGGTCTTTAAGTTGATATTTTCAAGACAAAATGTCCACAAATACATTACTTTTTAGACATAATTTGAGTTATTATTTAAAACTGCTTCATTAAAGTCCGCTCGAAATCAAATTACGCTTATTTAGCTAGCTCACATTGTTATTCTTAAAGTGAATATTTAATCTGTGCACAATAATATGCTTAAAAGCAGTTTGTTTTGGTAATCTTTAATCACAGCATGCTCAATCGCGTACACATTTAAAGAGGCGGTCCTTGTGTTGACGACAACCTGAAGATTTCCAGTACAAATGCATATTCATACCCTCTCTTTTATCATTGGTTTGCTGAAAGTAAATGATATGCAAAGAGAAAGCCCCGCGCCTGTTCAACATTCAGTTCCAGTAGAAAGTACATCAACATACCAAAATAAAAGTCTCAGCAACTTCCGGTTCATGCTGACTATAACACTTTTTGTGTTTATAAAAAATAGAATAAGGTTTATCAATAAGACAACGCTAAAATCAACCATATATACGCTTTTTCTGGTGCACTTGCATAAATGTTCTCCAACTGCCAGACACAAACTAAGCTCACAATCCTCCAAATTTAATTTCACTTGTGCTTTCAGCCATTAATGTGCTCTTTTGCTATTGATTGATTGTCCAGACGGATTTAAAACACAAGATATTATTATTACTGGCCATCATTGTGATGTTACTGGTTGCGCACAGCATTAAGGATCCAAAAATAAACCTTCATGATGCATAATAACTTTAATTGACTCCACAGTGTAAAACAAGCATCATGCAAATATTTCAATTTCAATGCTTTAAAGGGACAGTACACATAAAAGAAAAACTGACACTCAAGCGGTTGTAAATCTTTATGACTTTCTTCCTTTTGTCGAACATAAAAGAAGATATTTTGAAGAATGTTGGAAACCAGTAACCATTAAATTCCACAGTATTTATTTTCTCCAACTATGGAAGTCAATGGTTACAGGTTTCCAACATTCTTCAAAATATCTCCAGAAGGAAGAAACACTTGAGGATGAGTAAATTAATATGTATATTATATGTAGTCAGATAAGTGTGTGTGTGTGTGTGTGTGTGTGTGTGTGTGTGTGTGTGTGTGTGTGTGTGTGTGTGTGTATGTTCAAATAATTATTCATACGTCCACTACACAATTTATGTTTACAAAATCCAATTCGTAAATTCAAAACATGATTTGTAAATACACTAATCCAATTCGTAACTTCATAACACGATTCGTAAATACACAAATACAACTCATAAATTCAAAACACGATTTAAAAAAAATTCAAAAATCCAATTTGTAAATTCAAAACACGATTTAAAAACGCACAAATCCAATTCATAAATTTTAAACATGGCTCGGAAATCCACAATGCCAATTTGTAAATTCTAAACCTGATTCGTAAATACACAAATCCAATTAATATATCCAAAACACGATTTAAAAACGCACAAATGCAATTCGTAAATTTAAAACATGATTCAGAAATACACAATTCCAATTTGTAAATTCAAAACATAATTCAAAAATACACAAATTCAATTCGTAAATTCAAAACATAATTCAAAAATACACAATTCCAATTCGTAAATTCTAAACATAATTCAAAAATACACAAATTCAATTCGTAAATTCAAAACATAATTCAAAAATACACAATTCCAATTTGTAAATTCAAAACATAATTCAAAAATACACAAATCCAATTTGTAAATTCTAAACACGATTCGTAAATCCACTAATCTAATTCGTAGATTCAAAACACGATTTGTAAATCCACAAATCTAATTTGTAGATTCAAAACACGATTTGTAAATGCACAAATCTAATTCGTAGATTCAAAACACGATTCGTAAATCCACAAACCTAATTTGTAAATTCAAAACATGATTTGAAAATACACAAATCCAATTCATAAATTTTAAACATGATTCGGAAATCCACAATGCCAATTTGTAAATTCTAAACCTGATTCGGAAATACACAAATCCAATTAATATATCCAAAACACGATTTAAAAACGCACAAATCCAATTCGTAAATTTAAAACATGATTCAGAAATACACAATTCCAATTTGTAAATTCAAAACACGATTAAAAAATAAACAAATCCAATTCGTAAATTCTAAACCCGATTCAAAAATACACAATTCCAATTCGTAAATTCAAAGTACGATTCGTAAATACAAAATCCAATTCATAGATTCAAAACACGATTCGTAGATGCATAAATCCAATTTGTAAATTCAAAACACGATTCGTAAATACACAATTCCAATTTGTAAATTCAAAACATAATTCAAAAATACACAAATTCAATTCGTAAATTCAAAACATAATTCAAAAATACACAAATTCAATTCGTAAATTCAAAACATAATTCAAAAATACACAAATCCAATTTGTAAATTCTAAACGCGATTCGTAAATACACAAATCCAAATCAGATATCCAAAACACGATTTAAAAATACACAAATCCATTTCGTAAATTCAAAGCACGACTCGTAAATACAAAATCCAATTCGTAGATTCAAAATACGATTCGTAAATCCACAAATCTAATTCGTAAATTCAAAACATGATTTGAAAATACACAAATCCAATTGAAAAATTCTAAATAATACACTAATTGAATTTATGAATTCGTAAATACACATGATTCGTAGATACACAAATCCAATTCGGAAATTCAAAACACGATTTGTAAATCCACAAGCATAATTCGGAAATTACACAAAAGTACACAAATTCAATTCATAAATTCTAAACCATATTTGTAAATACACAAAGCCAATTCGGAAATTCAAAACAATTCACAAAATACACAAAACCA
>NC_133178.1:65862500-66005000 GCF_049306965.1 Danio rerio
TCAGACGGGACATCTATTATTAACTGACCCGGAATCCAAATATAGAGTGTTTATATATTTTACTGAGGCTCTGTTGCCTTGTTTGGTGTGCAGGAGGTTAATTAGATGTTGGTTTGGTAAGACTGTGTGTTATTGTGTGTGTGTGTGTGTGTAGTATATCCGACGCTCTCCGTGTGTATGTGAGAAAGTGGGAGACTCTGCACAGGGTGTGTGTTTTGTAGCATACGTGAAATTATGCAAATATTAGTAACAGAACGGTTATTTTAATCATGTGGTGTTATATTTATTAATATTTCTTTTTAAGTTTTGCATTAAGGGACTTGCTGCAGACTTTTAACTAAGGTTAATGTATTTTATATTGTGTAAATAAATGTGTAATAGATCAGGTATTTTGTGAAAATGAAATGTATCATATGGGCCAAAGATTTAATAACCATCTAAACAAATGATAAACAATTTTTCCCCCTCATACAGTTAGTATCATGCCAATGTTTCCACGATTTACCATGTGGTAGACGCTCAGTAAAATGTCAGTGTGTGTATATATCAGAAAACTTTAATATTTTCAGTCATATTTGGATCAAGAATCATTTGATGACATTAAAAGCCTAATAATAAATAATTTTGACCCTAATATGCTCTTAAATGATCATTTTTAGTCTTCAAACTATTGTCACTGTTCTTTAAAACACTACATTTTGTTTATTTGTCATCAAAAATGTATTTTAATAATTAAGATATCATCTAATTTCATATAATCACCTTACTAGTTTCAATGTTTTTATAAGCTCCAGTGTATTTTGATAAAGATTTAATTAGTTTATATTGTGCAAGTAATTCATAAACTCGATATATTAAATATATTCCGGCTAAATATGGGGGAAAACGTTTATTTTTAACCATTAATCAAATAAAAGTTTAATGATGGATGAATTTTTCCTGCAAATAATAAAATGCAGGCAGTCTTTATCATACAGTCTTTACCACAGTTTACCATGTGAAAGAATGTCGTTCACTGTATATGTCTGCAAAAATAATATTTTCAGTCAAATTTGGATTATAAATCGTTTTATGACATTAAAAGGTCACAGTTTGACCCTAAAATGCTCCTAAATTGTGATTTTTAATCCTCATACTGTCGTCACCGTCGTTTAAAACAATAAATTGTGCTCATTTGCCATCAGAAATGTTTCTAAATCCTTAAGATATCATCTAATTTCATGTAATCACTACTCGTTTCTATATTTTATACAGTCCAGTGGATTTCATTAAAGGTTTAATTAGTTTTGTACTATGCAAGTAATTCATAAATCAACATATCAAATGTATACGGGCCAAAAATAGTGTGAAAACGTTTATTTTTAACCATCTAAACAAATAAAAGTGTGATGATGGATGAATTACTCCTGAAGAAAATAAAATACATGCAGTATCATACAGTTTTTACCACGATTTACCATGAGGCAGAAACATTTTCAGTTATTTTTAGCTTAATAACCCTTTGATGACATTAAAAGGCAAATCAAAGATCAGAGTTTGACCCCAAAATGCTCCCAAATTGTCATTTTTAATCCTCATACTGTCGTCACTGTCCTTCATAACACTACATTTGCCATCAAAAATTGTTTAATCATTAAGATATCCAATTTCATTTAATTGCTCATTCATTCATTTTCTTGTCAGCTTAGTCCCTTTATTAATCCGGGGTCGCCACAGCGGAATGAACCGCCAACTCATCCAGCAAGTTTTTACACAGCGGATACCCTTCCAGCCGCAACCCATCTCTGGGAAACATCAGCCAATCAGATCGCTGTATGCAAATACACCAGCTAGACAGTGGCCTGGTGCTGACTGAATTTCATTGGCTGAGGCTGCTATGATGATCGGGTTAGCCCCAACTTCAGACACGCCTTCAGTCAAGCGGTGACGCTGAAGCTCCATGTGAATGGGGCGTAAATAGTAAATCCATCGATGCGCAGCTCTACAGTTCCCGAACCATGCAAGCTAGTGGCAACAGCGGCGAGGAAAAAACTTCACCAATTGGCGAAAGTGAAGAATTAAAAAACCTCGAGAGAAACCAGACTCGAGGCCAAACGTCTTCTGCAGAGCTGCAGTCTAGGCGCCGGAGGCTGAAAGAGACTTGCTTTGTTTTACCAAAGAGTTAAATCTAATAGAGGTGTGAACCTATACTGGTCTTACGGTTCGGTTTGGTTACGATTATCATGCCATCGATTCGGTTCAATTCGATATCTCGGTGCATTGACGATGCTTTCCATATACAGTGTTATATTTTAGGGGGGAGGCTATAACATGCTGTCTGTATAAACACTCAGCACCACACTGTCTCTCATTCAAACACATTCACAAACATAGACAGCATCAAACAAACAAATACACTTAAGCCCTTGCAACAGGGAGAGCTCGCGCTGAGCGGAGCAGAAAAACGAAAAAAAATAAGCACTTTTCCGACGGTCCCTTACAGAGAGCTCCTCTCAGCGCGAGCTCTGCCGGCTAAAGTAAACGCAGACTGCGAGGGCTTAAACGGAGCAGTGCTCGTAATGTCGAGCGGAAAAAAAGAAAGACAGCTGTGAAACATAACCAGCTTTGTCTTTCTGTAGGAAACACACTTTAGATCTTTTTAGGGTAAGAGGTTTTTGAGTTATTGCCGTCTATAACTGAATGTGTGTCAGGAAAATCGAAAACGAAACTGCTACAGGGTTCGTTTCAATCGAGCCGAGACCACCTCACTCAAGTGATCTCGGAGCGATTACTTTGGCGCAGAACAGAGCGCGATTGCCCTGTTCACATATGCCAAACGAACCGCGCTAACGAGATACGTTCCGAAACAAAAGTGTAGGTGTGAAAGCACCCTAATATGTTTTATTCAAATCTTCTGCAACGCTATTTAACTCGTGCATTTGTTTTACATTTATTTACACGTTGTTGACCAGTTTATGTATGGCATGGCCATTAAAAATACAAAATTCCTTATTACTTATAAAGAGAATGTTACTTCAGTAATGTTGTTGTAATGTTTTAAGTTGACTAGTTAAACAATAATAATAATAATAATAAAATAATCGAAATCGTGAATCGGTCTAACTTTATAAAAAACCTAGATTTTTTTTTTTTGACAAATCGCCCAGCCCTTGTTGGAGATGAACACAAAGCGTCTTGATGAACTCTGGGAGTCCCGCAGGAACGCTTTCTTCTTCATTCCAGATGACTTTATTAATCAGTGATTTGGGTCATTGCAGAGATGTATGGATGCAGTCCTTCTGATACCAAATGATCAACTAGAAGTCCATTTAATATCTGCTTTTCCTAAAACTTAGATAGGCGACAAGACTTCAGTCAGGTTAATGTTTGCTTTTAAAGCCTGGTTTATACTTCTGCGTCAAGTGACCGTCGTAACCCACGGCGCATGCAACGCGCGCAGCTGTGCATTTATACTTCTGCGCGCTGTCTCTGTTGGTCTGCATTAACACTTCCGAAACGCTAGTTGGCAGTGAGGTGTAAATGTTCCTCTGTGTCGAGTTTCTTCGCTTCTGTTTTGCTTTTCCTGAACACTTCCTGGATGTACAAGTGATTCAAACTCGCTCATTTTAAGCAGGAACCGGCGGACGTGCAACAACCTTAACTATGAGGTAAACACAAAACAAAACTTTCCATTCGGAGCTCCTTCACGGGACTCCACACTTGTAAACAATCGCTCCATCAGGCTCGCACCATTCACGCGGCTCTCAGTCCCGCCCAGACTCGTCAGCGCTACCAAGCCGACCAATCACAGAGCTTGCGCTACGCGTTGTTGCGACGTGTAGTTACATTTTTTGAGAGGTGCACGTCAGTGACGCCGATGGCCACGGCGAAGGGCTATGCGTCAGCGCTGTAGCATACGCCGACGTTTGACGCAGAAGTATAAATCAGCCTTAATACAGTGGTTTTTAGGCTACGTTTATATTTCCAAGCTAACTTCATACTTAATGCGAAACCTTTTATACAATATAAATGAAAAACATTTGACTTAAAAGCACTGGACAGCCTGCACCTTGAGACGTTTAACCCTTTGCATCTCTCCTAACAGACACTCTGTCCCAGAGTCATGGAGGACAGGAGGCCACAGAAGTCATGTGACGAGGCCATTGGATCATTAGTGAGGCAGGAGTATGAGGCGGCGGTGGCCCACAGCACAGAGGCCCTGCTGGCCATGGGGCCCCGGACCCCGACCCCCAGCACTGCCCTCCTGCGCACGCGAGCCCTGCTTTACCGCATAGCAGCACGACTACAGCTGGTGAGAAGCAGAGCTGCGTTCCTGAGCGTAGCTTGTTTGTGTTTTGAGTGTACGCTGTAAAAACGGCAAAGTTCCACACGATTCCTTCATGTTTGTCGTCTCAACACAAATCGACCAGGTTTACTTAAATGTTTTTTACAAATTTAAATGGACTGAACATAAAACAATTGAGTTGTCCCCAAAAACCTCAAGAATTATTTTGATTCAGCTCATAAAATAATAATATTTGACTAGATGTACTTCCAGGGGCCTGTTTCAGTAAGGAGGTTCAAACAACTCGGAGTTTAAACTTGAACTCTGAGTTGATTTACCGAGAGATTAAAAACTCTGAGTTTTCGGTTTCAGAACAGCTGATCTGAGTTGGGTCAATCAACTTCGAGTAGACCAACTCAGAGTTAAGCGCGCACACTGTGACTATAAAAAGGCATTATCAATAGAGCGCAGATATTACGAGTGACCATGGCAACATCTTATAAAAGAGATCAGCATTTCTTTCTCCGGCTGAACTTGATCTGCTCATGCAAAGTTATAGCAAATATGAGTGTATATATTTAAAAAGAAGCAACCATCAGTGAAACAGAGACAGTTAGCATTGGAAAACAGCTGCTCAAGATAATGCATAATTTTTAATTTTAAGTATTTAAACATTTAAGTATAATAAAATAAGTAATGTAATGTGTGACGTTTATACTTTTTTTCTAAACTTTTATACACGTTTATCAGTTTTAATAGATTTAACAGTGCACTTGTGTGTCTGCCTTTTTATTGATCAAATAATAGAGGTTGATATAACATTAAGAAGGTAAGCAGTGCTAAAAATAATTTTTAGACAGAATAATAATCCCATTAATCTTGTAACAGTACATGTCGAAGGTTAAGCTAAATATTTATGGAAAAAAGGACAAGCCTCGTACGTGACTTTGTTCTGTGTGTGACAAAAATGTAGGCAATAGCTGTGTTTCCATCAAAATATAGGCTATTACATAAATGTGTGCAAAACTGGAATAACGCCTAAAAGATGCGAATAAAGCAGCGTTTTTATTCAACGAGTCAAAGAGAACACAATCGTCACTTCCTGATTAACTTGCGGCAAATATCAACAGTAAAAACAGAATTTACTGCGGTAGAAGAAGCTGCGTCGATGATTTTTCATTTAATACTTGCGCCTCAGAAGACAATTGACACACAATGAACACATGGGGGCGTTTGAAGCCAGACAAGGAGACTTGACGCGCTCCAGACGCTTTGAGGTAATTAATAAATACACTAATACTGAAACAGTTCAGGCATTTTAGAATGACTAAAACAACATTTAAGATGTTCTGCAGTGTGCTCAGTCTGCTGGTTTGTCCATTCACACACATTTTCATCATCATCTCTAACAAACTTTTTTTAATGTACATACTGTAATTTAAGGCTGCTTTCACACCTGTGAATCGATTCAGTTGTTCCGAAACAGAGATTACAATTGTTACATTGTTGCTCTTGGAGCGGTTCGCTTTCACACTGCAAAGTTTCTAATCGGACCAAAAGAGCTAAAACAAGTCACTTGAGTAAACTCTCCTCACATTGGTCAGAGTGTCAGGGTTTATTTTGCAGCGTCCCGCTAAGCTGTCAGGAGAGGTGGTGGTTTGGTGGTGATTGACAGGTTGTGCGCGCGACGTGTCTGAGGAGAGACGCGGTGGGGAGGGGTGAGAAGGGTGCGCGACGATGCCTATTTGAGGACCGGGAGGGAGACGCGAGATTACCGGGAGATCATCACTCGTTTGCGGGCATCCGGAGACTCACGAAACTTCCCGCCCTACTCATAATTCTCTCTTCATATAGCCGTATGCCTATTACATATCCATAAAATACTGTGATATAAGCGCGCTCGGATTGGATCGCTTTCTCACTGCAATCGAACCGCTCCAGGGTTCGTTTCAATCGAGCCGAGACCACCTCATTCAAGCGATCTCGGAGCAATTACTTTGGCGCGTAACAGAGCGCGATTGCCCTGTTCACATATGCCAATCGAACCGCGCTAACTGGGCAAACGAGATACGTTCCGAAACAAAAGTGTAGGTGTGAAAGCACCCTGAGTGCACTTCGTAGTTTATGCGCATCTTTTCTTATCAAATAAAAATTTAACCTACTCAGTTATGCGCACGTTTTATTATGCGTATTTTCAAAAGTTATGTGAATCATGACGTTTCCATCAATCGTTTTTATCGGTATCTCCTAAATGAGCTCTAAAATAGGTGTGTGAAAATGTAAGGCTCAGGTGAGAAATACGCTTCATCTTTAAAAAAGGGGAGGAGACCGACAGAAACTCAGAGTTTAGAGAGTAAACCTGCTCCAGACCAGGTTAGATTCACAGAGTAAGTGACCACAGTAACTGACTCTGAGTTAAAGTTACCTTTCTTTCAGAAACAGGCTTGACTTACCCTGATTTCTCGAGTTTAACAAACCTGCCGTTTTGAAACGGAAAACCCAGAGTTTCTCTCATTTCAGGGTTAAAATACTCTGAGTTTTCACTTAACCTCCTTTCTGAAACAGGCCCCAGAACTAGCAGAAAAGTAAGCATTTTGTTGTCTGTTTGTCTGAACAGAAGGACTACGATCAGGCTGATGAAGACTGCAAGCATGGTAAGATCAAATCCTCTCCATGTCATTCTGCAAGGTTTACCATCCTCCGTATTTACTGGCCAATGCTCGTCTTGTTTTTTTAGCTTGTCTCAGGTTAAACACTTCATTCATGCATGATTAATATAAATTCTAAAACTGGGCAGCACAATCGCCTCACAGCAAGAAGGTCGCTGGTTCGAGTCCAGGCAGGATCAGTTGGCATTTCTGTGTGGAGTTTGCATGTTCTCCCCGTGTTGGAGTGGGTTTCCTCCGGGTGCTCCGGTTTCCCCCAGTCCAAACACATGCGCTATAGGGGAACTGATTAATTAAATTGGCCATAGTATATGGGTGTTTCCCAGTACTGGGTTGCAGCTGGAAAGGCATCCGCTGTGTAAAACATGCTGGAATAGTTGGCGGTTCATTCCACTGTGGTGACCCCTGATGAGTAAAAACCATATTAATGTTAACTAGAGCATTTAGGCTCTGATATTTGAGCGTTTCTTTCTTCAGAGAGCTCAGGAGTGTGTGTGTGTGTGTGTGTGTGTGGTAATGTTTGATCACACTGTGTATGTGTTTGTTCACGCAGTGTTTGCTGAGGAGCTGGCCAAGGGAGATGGCAGTTTCAGGGCAGGGCTTCAGAGTCTGCTGCTGGACGGAAGCTTGCAGGAAGTGTGCAGCGTTCTCTCTAAGGCGCTCTACGGAGAACCACTGGTAAACCGAACATCACTTTGATCGCCATGACATCAAAAGTCACTCGTCTTGTCTGTATATGTATACAGTAGTGTTTTTTATAAGCAGTGTGTTTATGCATTTCATTCTTGTGTAGAAATTCATTAGCCCGCTTAAACCTTAATCAGATATCGTAACCTTCTCTACCTCTTCTCAATGACTCTCATCTGATCGCATGGAATGCCTTTAGGGCGGGGCTATCAGTCAGTTAGGGGGGTACTATCTGCTTTGGGGCGGGGCTATCAGTTCTTTGTAGAGTGGTACTGTCTGCTAAAGGGTGGATCTATCAGTTATTTAGGGCGGTTCTTCTCATTCTTCAGGGCGGGGCTATCAGTCATTCAGGGTGGAGCTTTCAGTCTGCTAGGGTGCTACTGTCTGCTTCAAGACGGTGCTATGTGTTTTTTTGGGCGAGGCTATCAGTTTTAGAGCAGAGCTATCTGTGTTTTTAGCATGGTACTGTCTGCGTTAGGGCGGAGCTATCAGTGTTTTAGGGCGGTACTGTCTGCGTTAGGGCGGAGCTATCAGTGTTTTAGGGCAGGACTGTCTGCTTTAGGGCGGAGCTATCAGTGTTTCAGGGCGGTACTGTCTGCTTTAGGGCGGAGCTATCAGTGTTTCAGGGCGGTACTGTCTGCTTTAGGGCGGAGCTATCAGTGTTTTAGGGCAGTACTGTCTGCTTTAGGGCGGAGCTATCAGTATTTTAGGGTGGGACTGTCTGCTTTAGGGCAGAGCTATCAGTGTTAGGGTGTCACTGTCTGCTTTAGGGCGGAGCTATCAGTGTTTTAGGGCGCGACTGTCTTTAGGGCGGAGCTATCACTGTTTTAGGCTGGGACTGCGCTTTAGGGCGGAGCTATCAGTGTTTTAGGGCGGTACTGTCTGTTTTAGGGCAGAGCTATCAGTGTTTTAGGGCGGCACTGTCTGCTTTAGGGCGGAGCTATCAGTGTTTCAGGGCGGTACTGTCTGCTTTAGGGCGGAGCTGTCAGTGTTTTAGGCTGGGACTGTCTGCATTAGGGCAGAGCTATCAGTGTTAGGGCGGTACTGTGCTTTAGGGCGGATCTATCAGTGTTTTAGGGTTGGACTGTCTGCTTTAGGGCGGAGCTATCAGTGTTTTAGGGCAGGACTGTCTGCTTTAGGGCGGAGCTATTAGTGTTTCAGGGCAGTACTGTCTGCTTTAGGGCGGAGCTATCAGTGTTTCAGGGCAGTACTGTCTGCGTTAGGGTGGAGCTATCAGTGTTTTAGGGCGGTACTGTCTATGTTAGGGCGGAGCTATCAGTGTTTTAGGGCGATACTGTCTGCTTTAGGGCAGAGCTATCAGTGTTTTAGGCTGGGACTGTCTGCTTTAGGGCGGAGCTATCAGTGTTTTAGGGCAGTACTGTCTGCTTTAGGGCGGAGCTATCAGTGTTTTAGGGCGGTACTGTCTGTTTTAGGGCAGAGCTATCAGTGTTTTAGGGTGGGACTGTCTGTTTTAGGGCGGAGCTATCAGTGTTTTAGGGCGGTACTGTCTGCTTTAGGGCGGAGCTATCAGTGTCAAGCTGCGGTCTCACTAGAGTTTGTGGGTGCGAAATTCTGTCGTGCGAGCTGCGAAAAGGGGCGGGATTAAACAAGATGATTAGACTATTTAAAAGCAAGCGATTGCTCTGTTTTAAATTTCTGTCCAGAGAGGTCATGTTTTGATCCTCAATTGGTCTCATGCGGTCAAGCAACCTGTGAAACTTGATGCATGACCCCAGGTTTCCGGTCTTAGGCATTCCCCTGCGTATGAATGGAAGTGTATGGAAGGAAAAGCCTAGTGTGACCGCAGCTTTAGCATGGTACTGTTTGCTTTAGGGCGGAGCTATCAGTGTTTTAGGGCGGTACTGTCTGCTTTAGGGCGGAGCTATCAGTGTTATAGGACGGTACTGTCTGCTTTAGGGCGGAGCTATCAGTGTTATAGGACGTTACTCTCTGCTTCAGGGCGGAGCTATCAGTGTTATAGGACGGTACTGTCTGCGTTAGGGCGGAGCTATCAGTGTTTTAGGGCGATACTGTCTGCTTTAGGGCGGAGCTATCAGTGTTTTAGGGCGATACTGTCTGATTTAGGGCGGAGCTATCAGTGTTTTAGGGCAGTACTGTCTGCATTAGGGCGGATCTATCAGTGTTTTAGGGTGGGACTGCCTGCTTTAGGGCGGAGCTATCAGTGTTTTAGGGTGGTACTGTCTGCTTTAGGGCGGAGCTATCAGTGTTTTAGGGTGGGACTGTCTGCTTTAGGGCGGAGCTATCTGTGTTTTAGGGCAGGACTGTCTGATTTAGGGCGGAGCTATTAGTGTTTCAGGGCAGTACTGTCTGCTTTAGGGCGGAGCTATCAGTGTTTTAGGGCGGTACTGTCTGCTTTAGGGCGGAGCTATCAGTGTTTCAGGGCAGTACTGTCTGCTTTAGGGCGGAGCTATCAGTGTTTTAGGGCGATACTGTCTGCTTTAGGGCGGAGCTATCAGTGTTTTAGGGCGGTACTGTCTGATTTAGGGCGGAGCTATCAGTGTTTTAGGGCAGTACTGTCTGCATTAGGGCGGATCTATCAGTGTTTTAGGGTGGGACTGCCTGCTTTAGGGCGGAGCTATCAGTGTTTTAGGGCGGTACTGTCTGCTTTAGGGCGGAGCTATCAGTGTTATAGGACGGTACTGTCTGCTTTAGGGCGGAGCTATCAGTGTTTTAGGGCGGTACTGTCTGCTTTAGGGCGGAGCTATCAGTGTTATAGGACGGTACTGTCTGCTTTAGGGCGGAGCTATCAGTTTTATAGGATGGTACTGTCTGCCTGTAGGGCGGAGCCATCTGTATTTTAGGACTACGATTTGCTTTAGGGTGAAACTATCAGTATTTCAGTGTGGTACTGTCTGCTTTAGGGTGGAGCTATCTGTATTTAGGACTTTACTGTCTGCATTAGGGTGTAGCTACCAGTGTTTTAGGGTTATACTGTCTGCTTTAGGGCAGAGCTATCAGTCTTAGGGCGGTACTGCTTTTTATTTTAGGGTGGAGCTATCAGTGTTTTAGGGTGGTGCTCTCTTTTTTGGGCGGGTCTATCAGTGTTAGAGCAGTACTGCTTTTATTTTTAGTGCGGGTCTAGCAGTGTTTTAGGGATAATGCTGTGCGCTTTAAAGTGGGTCTATCAGTGGTTTAGGGTGTGGATATCCAACACAATCTCACGGCAATTCGTAACTTTTTCATTTAGTATGAATATCATTCGTATGAATTTGTGCGATCTAATTCGTACAATTTAGTATGATTTGCTTATCCCCCAATGACGGTTGGGGTTAGGGGTGGGGTCAGGTGCCACGCCTCCTTTTTAAAATCGTACCATTTCGTACGACTGAACTCGTACTAATTCGTACGTATTAGCCACTAAACTGGCAAAACGTAAAATACTTACGTTTTCTAGTGAGATCAGGCTGGGATATCAGTTTTTTAAAACGGGACTATCAGTCATTGAGGACGGAGCTATTAGTATTTAGAGCAGGACTTTCTCGTTTGGGGTGGGACTATCTGTGTTTTAGGGCGGGGCTATTAGGCAGTTAAGCTGAGCTGTCAGTGGGTGTCTCTCTTCTGCTCTGACTTTGTCATTTTCCATCTTCCTCCTTTTTCGTTAGCATTGCCCGTCTTCAACAATCTAATCGGCTCCTAAAGAACAAAATCATGCACCGCTCCACATTTATTCCTTATTTTCACACTGTCACATGTTGATGTACAATTTTACAATGTGCTCTGTATTTTTCAATTGTGCTTTAACCTGTTAATTACAATATACATACATGTACATAAACTATCATTTTAGCTGCTCTTTCATAGTGCTGCTTGACATTTACTTTGCGTTGTGCTTGTCGCAGAATGGGATCATGACTAAAGACATGACGAGACTGAAGAGGCTCCTCTCAGAAATAGAGGTTTGTTTTTGACTCTTACTTCCTGTTTTAGAAGCAGCGTGTCACTCCTTGAAGATTCAAGAACTGATCTCAACGCAGCTTTTTAGCAAGAGCAAGTTTTTGCTCATAAATCACGGGTTTGGTCTCGTCCTGCAGGCCAAAGTTCCTCAAAAATGTCAATATTGCATGAGCAGACACACTGTTAAACATACACTTTGGTTTGAATGACTTTTAGCAGGAACACATTGATAAAGTAAATCTTTAAAAGCTGTTCTGAATCTTATTTTATGTAATATGTATTGCTTTTGATGTCTTTTTTATTAACTCAGGGTTCCTACACTCAAAAATAATTAAAAGCAAACATACACTGTAAAAAATGACTGTAATTTCAACAGTAATGCTGTAAAATGCAACAGTTAACCAGTCTGTAACCTGGTTAAAGGTATGTTTCCCTAATATATACTGGTAATTACTGTAAATTGACATTCCCAGAATTCTTACACTTCATTTTATTATGCCTTTTTGTTGACGTTACTGTGCTTTTTCTGATTTTTTTTCCATTAGTGATGTAGATTGGAGTGTTTATACCTGCTTATGGTTGCGTTTTAGACTGTGAAACTAAAGGCATTACATGTAAATGTTCATCTTCCAAAACACTGGTGAATAATGCTATAAAAAATCAATGACATGCGGTTTTATTTATTTTATGTTTTGTATTATATTTTAATGGAAAAGTTCTGGCAACCACAGCTGCCAAAACGATCAACCTGCACCGCTTCATTCGTGTGAATCGCACCTCAGGATGTGAGCATTGACTTAACATTTCTAGGGACTAAACTGACTACAGGAGAGATTTTTGTTTTGGTTCTGTCGGTGTAATTTGCAGATGATCCCTAACACTGCGTGCATGACTTTGGCGAATATCAAACAAAAAACCAACTTTACCGAGCTGATTTAGCTGTCTTTCAACGATTTTAGGACTAACATGTTGTTAACGTCACAAGACCTAATACAGTATATACAATACGACTTCATCACAAGGCCTACCGCACTTACGCTGCAGTTTTTCTGCCCACTGAGGAAGTCCGCGACTCCTGCTGCGGGACGGAAGTTTGACGTTTGGTTCTCCTGTGTCCCGCGTTCCTCTTGCTCTACCAATGCAGCAGCTGCTTCACGTAAAAGCTGACTAACAGTTTTGCCATTTTACTTCTGTTATACTGTATTTACACTAGTAACTAACGCCGTCCCATCCATCAAAACCGTGCTTCTGCCCTCGGGCTCTGTGTGTGAAAGCACTCGACGTCACTCGAATACGCCCCTCCCACTGATTAGCATAGGCTTTGCATACAGCTTGAATGAAATCGCAAATGAAAACTGAAATGAAAAAGTGTCAATAAAAGGAAAGCTTAAATTTACATTTTAATTTGAATTGTGTCACTATTATAGCGTGAACATTAATAACACGCTTTGTAAAAATTGTGTTTGCATTTTGTTTTTCAGTTTGGCTTTTTATTTTAATATTGGCAGTCTTGATGCGGAAATGCAGTGAAAATTAAATGTTAAATCGGCAACTTCATTTTAATTATCAATTTGACAGGGACGATGTGTTGTCAAAGTGAAAATGAAAATAAAAATGAAATAATTTAATTTCATTTTCCATTTTGGCTGATATTTAGCGAACAGTGTTTTAAAATGAAATTGTTAATCTGATTTTCATTTTCATTTCCAATGTTTATTTGATTTATTTAAAATTGGCAGGATTTACCTTCCAAAAGTGGGGAACCCTGTCAACGTCTTTTTATTATAGATAAAAGATCAAAATTATAAATGGATTTTATGTAGGTAGAATAAGCTCTCTCTGTTTCTGCAGGCGGCGAGGAGTAAAGTGGTGTTTTCTGAAGAGAACGAGGAGGGTAAGTTCCTCTTCAGTTTCACTACACGTCTTTAATCTGAGGCCCCGTTTACACTAGTGCGTTTTAGTTTGAAAACGCATAAGTTTTGCTACGGTTATGCCATCCGTCCACACTACGCCGGAGTTCTCGAGCGCCGAAAATGGAGCGTTTCGAAAACGCTGGAGAAGCTGTTTTCATTCTTGAAACGCTGCTGCTCCGTCTCAGTGTGGATGATGGAAAACGGAGACATCTGAAAACGGAGGCGGGGCTGCAGACATTCGCCTCTCTGATTGGGGCTTTTCCTGAATATTAAGTAGCCTAACACACACAGTTCAGTCTTGCATCCTCTTATTGTAAGTTAAGACTTCGCAAGTTTGATCAAGGCTGCAGTCTCCCCCTTCTCAGTTTGATATGGAAAACATACCGAGGACACGCGTAAATCTTCACAGGGAACAGTGTACTTTATAACTTCATTCACATCACCCTGGCTACGTTGTTTCACTTTCTCAACAATAAAATGTAAACATGATTTAAGGAACTGCCTATTTTCTTTTTAATATTAGCAACTTAACAGACAGCAGAAATGTTGAGGCGTCGTGCTGCATATATGAGCGTCATCTTCACTGTGTGGATATTTATAACAAAACGGAGCCGATAACAACTGCCTCCTTTCAATTTCAGTGAAAATACGAAACGCACCCTCTCTTTTGCTGAATATCAGTTTTAATAATCGACAATTATAAAAGTATAACATACAATAAGTTTATACATTGTAGGAAATAAAGGCAAGCGATCAGTCAATGTACCTGGATTAATCATTAACTTATCTTTGCACTTAACCAAAACATGTTACCCGTGAACAAGTAACTTAATAGATTCCAATGACCAAAGTCAGGGAATATGTCGTTAGATAAAGACAACAACATGAATGAAATATCACGTTTAGCAAATATAGTGAGATTAGATCCAGCGGGAGATGCTTGATGAGCAGTCCGACAAGCAGAGCTCTCATCTGGGTAGAAATGCGGGAGCGCTTGCCCGAGAGTGTGTGTGTGGTCACGTGATGTGAGTTTTCAGCGTTTTGGTGTGGACGGAGAGCAGTTCAGAAACGCTGGGTAAAACGCGAGTGTGGACGCGGATCGTTTTCATTCTACAACGCCGTTTTAAAACTAAAACGCACTAGTGTAAACGGGGCCTAAGTGTGTGTGTTTGCTTCAAAATGCCATCCTTCTTTTCCTCTTTCTATCTTTGACTTCTGCACAGATGAGAATTGACTTATTTATTTACACGATCGCTATAATAGAAATGTAATTATTTATAGCTGAATGTAAAATGTTAGTGTTCTATATAAACATTGTGATATATTTTAAGTACGTATATTTTCAATCTCTCTCTCTCTCTCTCTCTCTCAGATGTTCAGGAGGGCTGGCAGTTTCGTCCTCCTCCTCGAGGGGTCACTAGTAGTGAAGAATACACATTGTGCAAAAGGTAAACTAGTGCTTTGGGCAAATGAATAGACAGATTTGTAAAGATATGCTTGGTTATACAGTGGCACACACAGTTGACATCAAAATTATTCTCCCTCCTGTGAATTTTTTTCTAATGGCTCGTTTCCACTGACTGGTACGGTTCGGGTCGGTACGGGTCACCTTTATCAGGCTTGCGTTTCCACTACCAAGGATCCCCTATTGGTGGGCGATGTGTATGGCAAAGTTTCAGTCGGCGTCATTTTCGCTCGAGAAAATGTCTACAATAAAGCTGCACAGGTCGCTCACATATCATATGAAAAGCACTTCTCACAAAACAGACGCTTTTGCACACATAAATACTTGTGTATAAATGTTTATTACTAACTTTTCTATAAACAGGAGTTGATTATAACTGCAGATCAATGACGGTGCGAAATAGCCTACTGTAATGTCTGTAATTATATTAAATAAATAAATAAATGAACATATATGAACACATACAGACCCTTACTGTCCCTGATATGTTACCAACTACAGAAGAACTACACAAAGCAGACATTTCGTCGTTAATTAGGTTCAAAACAACACAAAGTATAGCCTACAGTCAGAGTAAACCTCTCATCTGTGTCTGTAATCTTCAGCAGCACATGAAGCCTCTGTTAGAGAGTCACTCCATCATTCCCAGTTCATAATAGTCCAAAAGATGATAATAAAGATTAAAACAAGGAAGTTTGGTCAGGTTTGCTGAAGAAATAACGTGCTCCTTGGCTTCGCCTTTTTTCCCGCGCTCCACTCTCGCATTTGTCCTTTTCTTTCTGAATGTGTCACTCTCGTTTGTCAGCTTCTCACAGGATCGGGTTTCCAAAAGCTTGTCAATAATCAAGTGCATGTTATTATCATCAGCTCAAGAAGTTTGTTAGAAAGCGAAACCACTCGAGCTTCAGACTGGTTCGTAAAAAACTACACGGCACAGGGTAAATCCGCTCTTCTCCATGGCTTTGTGGCTGTTTATCATGACCACGACAGGGTTTGTTTGCAGGATCGACCATGGCTGCATATGTATTTATAATTCCGCTGTAATCTCTCGCTGTGTATTTCAAACATGGCGGGTCCTTTGTTTACATTCTGGCTTGTTGCGTCTACGAATGACGTATCTCTGTAAACCAATAGCGTTCAGCTGCGCGTCTAGCTCCACCTTTTGGGACCCTTTCTGCAGTTTGGGACCCTTTCGAAAGGGTCCCGAAAAAGTGGTACGGTTTGTTTCTGTACGCCTTTTGACAGTGGAAACGGCCATAAAAGCGTACCAAACCGAACCGTACCGTACCACTCAGTGGAAACGGGCCATAATATCTCCTTAAATGATGTTGAACCGATTCAGGAATTTTTCAGGATTCAGGAGTGTTTTCTGTAATGTTTTTTCTTCTGGGGAAAGTCTTATTTGTTTTGTTTCCGCTAGAAAAAAAGCAGTTTTTAATAGTTTTAAAGTCATTTTAATGTCAATATTATTCGCCCCTTAAGCAATATTAGTGTTGGATTGTCTCCAGAACAAACCACTGTTATACAATGACTTGCCTAATTACCCTAATTACCCTAGTGAAGCCTTTAAGCTGAACACTAGTGTCTTGAAGGATATCTAGTCTAATATCATGTGCTGTTGTGCAGGTTTTTGGAGCAGGGTCTGTGCCGGTACGGAGCTCAGTGCACCTCTGCTCACTCTCAGGAGGAGCTGACCGAATGGCAGCGGCGCTACGCCTCGCGCCTCATCCGCCTCAAGCAGCAGCAGGAGGGCAAACACTTCAGCGAGAACTACATGGAGGCGCTCATCGAGAAGTGGATCAACTCACTCACGCCCGAAAGAGTGGTACAGTACAGTCCTAATCCCCACATATTATATAAGAGCAATGTCACATGAGTAGCAGCGCGAGGTGGCTGTATATCAGATTGTTTACAAGTGCGGAGTCCCGTGAAGGAGCTCCGGATGGAAAGTTTTGTTTTGTGTTTACCTCATCGTTAAAGTTGTTGCACGGTTCCTGCCTCAAGATGAGCGAGTTTGAGCCACTTGTACATCTGGCATTAAGGCGGCGGTGAAGCTGAATAATAAAAGAATAATGCCACCGTTAGCCTGTATACTGCCGCACAAAACAACATTTTTCCCCATTGCAGCCTGTCCTTTTTTTTTTTGCCACCGGGGACCCGAGTGACGTCATGTGTGACGTAGGTTGGTAATTGGTCTATTGGTTGTGTGTGTTGTCCTGCAGATGAATGACTGTGTGGATGGAGTTACAGTGGAGCACAGCTCAGATCTCTCCATTACCGTCAACACCAAGAAATCATCCCACTCCTGGACGTTCACGCTCTTCTGCAAGGTTTGGACTCTCTAGCACTTCTACCCCATATTAAACAGTACACACACTTGTTTATTGACACCATGCGGCTGTGATGGTTGCAGCGGTGATGAACTACATAGCGATTTTACAGTCTTGACTTGATTACAAACATGCTCTGATTTAGAAATGTTTAACCTTGTAAAGCTCATTGTTGAGCTGCAGATGATCACAGAGAGTTGAAACAGAGCTTTTAATCCCAGTTTCTTAGCAAATCCTGTTCTGTGGACATGTGTATACGCGTTACTGCAGAGAGACGTTAATATGCTTGTCAATCAATCCTGTGTGCGGGGCAAACTGCACTCCTACGTCACGTTGTGGTTGGCCTAATGCTGTGTTCACACCAGACGTGGAACGCGCGGATAAATCGCACTATTCGCGCGTAAATAGCCGCGTGAACATTTGAGGTTACTCGCTTCATTCGCGCGTCAAACCCCGCTTCATTCGCGCATCAAATTCACTTCAGAACAGACGCAGATTCGCGTGATGGGCAGGGCTTCTGTCTGCCCGAAGACTCTAGCTTCATAGCTAAATGGCTAACATGGATTTAATGAAGAAAATAACAGTGTTCATGTGCTTTATGGAGACTGAAAAACAGCGTCGATACGTTTAGGGTCGTGTCTGAGTCCACTACATCCTTTCAGAGGTGCATCCAGCTCTGTGAGCTCATAAACTTCTCCAGAAACTGAACCTGGATGACGGAGGCTTTCAGCGTTGCTTCTGACTGAGCCAAGCCCGGTTTGATGAACTGTTGTCGGTGAAGGCTGGAGGATTTCCCCCGGAACACCGACAACGGGTTCTACGTCACAATCACGCTCCCACAAGAGCAAGCTTCTGATTGGTTAACGCAGCGCGAATGTACGCTGAAGTTCAGATTTTCGAATTCGAGAGATTCGCGCGAAACGCTCGTTAAGCGCGTCAAACGCGCAAAGCGCTCAATTCGCCCCGCGCAATTTGCGTCATTCGCGCATATCGCGCCGCAGGATGTCTATTCGCGCGTTTGCATTGACTTAACATGTAAATCACTCGCGCAAGACGCACGTGCCGCGTCTGGTGTAATCGCAGCATTAGAATCCTTGGGGTTGCGATCTTATTTTAACATCAGGACATTTAATAAAAGAGACTTGTTGTGTTTTTATCACTCCAGTATGATTGTAGACACACTATAGCTACACACAGCCCCGTCCAATCAGCTTCCAAAAGCATCAATGCCCTTCAAATGATTGAATAAGAGCTTGACTTTCGCTGTGTCCCCTGCAGCCGGTCCGCACTCTCCAGCGCATCGCTTTGCTGTACGACGCCAACCGGCCTCATTTCTCCATCGCGGCGGTGTCTGCCGGAGACGCCTCGGCCCTGGAGCCGCAGCCGGTGTGCCCGGGCGGCTGTCAGGAGTGGAGTGCCGCCAGCCCGGTGCAGAACGGGATGGACCACTGCATCTACACAGTGGAGATCGCCTTCAGCACAGAGATCTTCGGCACCTTCCGGCAGACCGTGGTCTTTGATTTGGGCTGCGAGCCGGTGCTAATGCAGAGAGTGATGGTGGACGCCGCTTCCATCGAAGGTAGGACCGCAGCGAGACGATCGCAGTATTAACATCAGGGTGTCGATATATCAATCATAGATATATACACTAGATATCGCATAGGGACCCTGAGCATGCGTCAGTAGCGCCGCCACATTGGTACAGTGCTCCCAGGACAAATGTCATTCAACCGCACTAGTCAAGACAGTGTTATTACGTGAAGATGCGGGACTTTAGCGCTGTCTATGGGTGTAGTAACGAGCAAACAAAGAAAACAAAGCACAAAGGCAGAACATTTCATAGGTAATATTAAGTTTTTATCTGTGTTTGTATGTTCTGAACTGTTGTGCTAATCAGGTAACGTTATTGATGATAACAGTCACTTACTGCATTCACCATACGGCAAAGCAGCTTCAACTCGCACTAAACACTCGG
Source organism: Danio rerio (assembly GCF_049306965.1). Lineage (NCBI taxonomy): Eukaryota > Metazoa > Chordata > Actinopteri > Cypriniformes > Danionidae > Danio > Danio rerio. The sequence continues at coordinate 65,881,716 of NC_133178.1, forward strand.
CTTATGCTAGTTTTGTTGAATAAAATCAGCAAACAATGCAAAAGAAATATGACAACGAGATGCTGCGCTGCCAGAAACTTGTATTATTGTCGGCTAACGTTAGTGAAAGAGTTGTTCGGGGGATTCATTCACAAACGAATCGCTCCCTCCGTCAGTATGAGCAGTGAAAGCAGGAGAGGAGCTGTGTTTCAGGACATGATTAGATTAAATTTAACAGGGAGGGTGAATAGTACATTTCTGTACACACAAACACAAGCTTTTTGTCAGGAATGTCCGTGCGGTCACTGATCCATCAATGTAGAAAAGTGATGTCAAATTATAATTTTCATAATTAGAAAAAAAAAATTGCATACTAACATCCAGGAAAACTCCCGATCATAGATATATGTGTATATGTGTTTATCTCTGGCTTTATGTGGCCACAGTCCTCCACTGTACCTTGGTCCCGCATTCATTTCAAAGGAGCGCTACCCTGTAGCAAGATGGCGGCGCTATTGACGCATTCCGTCCAATAGACAACAATAGGCCAGGCGACATCTAATGTATATATCTATGTAAATCAATAATGAGAAAATGAAGGCCCTTAAAAGGTATTAAAAAGTCTTAATTTTGTTGTTACGAGGACTCGTTCAAGCGTTGACCAAAGTGTTTCACTCCAAAACAGCATAAATAAATATATTGTCCTCAATTGGTTCGTAAGAAACTTGATTTTAGTTTCTTGTGACGTTTAAAGTCAGTGTTTTCTCCTCCTCCTCCTCTACCTGTAATCCCGCAGACCTGGAGCACCTGTTGCAGGCGCGGCAGCAGCTCCTGATGACGGCCAAGCGCTGGGACTCGTCCTGCAAAACTATCGTGGAGTTCGTCCCGAATGAGAACATGGACCTGGAGCGCAGCTTGCTGACCCGCTACCAGATCCCGCTGTCCGCCGACCAGCTCTTCACGCAGTCCGTCCTGGACAAAACCCTCACCAGAGACAACTACCAGCCGCGGCTGCACGACCTGCTCTACATCGAGGAGATCGCGCAGTACAAGGAAGTCAGCAAGTGAGTAGTGCAGCACGTCTGCTCAGGGGTGCTAGTTGAGGATTTGGTGTCAGAAGTGGCTTATATTAAAGGCGAAGGCCTCTAGATGATTTAAGCACAACAAAATCTGATCATGCCTTGATTATTAATGATTTGATGAGGACAGTGCGGTCTGACTCTGCTCAGACTAAAGTCTCATCACTGAACAGAAATAATGTCCAGTATAGAATATAAAGTCCTGCTGCAGTGGAGACAGAATGAAGATTGTGTCTGACTCCATCATGAGCTTGGAGGACTGCATCCATACATCTCTGCACTGACTCAAATCACTGATAAATAAAGTCATCGTGTCTTGATAAAGGCAAAACTCCAAATGATCCTTCAGTAGTTTTATTATTCACTCCTATAGTCCACCACTAGAGGTCACTGGTGTTTCTTTAAATAGCATTGACTGGGAGTTGTAAAATAGTTTTGATGTCTATATTTGAGACTGCAGCAGTTTTACATTAACAGTTATTTTGTTCAATGTTATGCTTTAATTAGTGTAGTTATAGATTTGACATGCAAAATAAGGCATGCATATGCTGCATAGTGACCAATGACAGACTTATTTGAAGCTTGTAAAAAATCTGCAGAATGATTTCTGGGAGCATAACTTGATCTTAAAACATGAAATTAACTACTAAACTCAAACAATAAGTGCTCAGCGGTAGCTTAAATAATGTGTCGGTGCTCTTTGGGTAAGGGATTCATCAGAATAAACAGCAAAAATCAGTCCAAGGCACTCGAAAAATGTAGAAAAACTATTTAAAAAATAAATAAATGCGCTACTTTTTGACTTTTATCCAAGGTTTGCAATGTTAGTCCCATTCGGTCCACATGTTTGGTAAATAAAGTAAATCTCTTGTTCAATGTGTCTACTAAAAGACATAATATATTACTTCACTAACTTTCCTGTACATGATTCATATTAACAATTGCGCAGTGTTCAATATTACTACTGAAATTAATATTAAAACTGAATAAATGTATATTTACACAATGGGATGTTTTTAAAAATGTGTCCCCAGGAAGCATAAAAACCAAATCTGAGGTTTTTAGTGTTAACATTTGCCATTTTTACTTCTTTATTTACTTGCCTACTTATTTAATTATTTATTTGCTTTTTTATTTGTTTATTTATTTACTTCTCTCCTTATTTATTTGCTTTTTTATTTGTTTATTTACTTCTCTACTTATTTATTTGCCTTTTTATTTGTTCATTTATTTACTTCTCTACTTATTTAATTATTTATTTGCTTTTTTATCTGTTCATTTATTTACTTCACTACTTATTTAATTATTTATTTGCTTTTTTATTTGTTTATTTATTTACTTTTCTCCTTATTTATTTGCTTTTTTATTTGTTTATTTACTTCTCTCCTTATTTGCTTTTTTATTTGTTTATTTACTTCTCTACTTATTTATTTGCCTTTTTATTTGTTCATTTATTTACTTCTCTACTTATTTAATTATTTATTTACTTTTTATTTGTTCATTTATTTACTTCACTACTTATTTAATTATTTATTTGCTTTTTTTATTTGTTTATTTACTTCTCTACTTATTTATTTGCCTTTTTATTTGTTCATTTATTTACTTCTCTACTTATTTAATTATTTATTTACTTTTTATTTGTTCATTTATTTACTTCTCTACTTATTTAATTATTTATTTACTTTTTTATTTGTTCATTTATTTACTTCTCTACTTATTTAATTATTTATTTACTTTTTATTTGTTCATTTATTTACTTTACTACTTATTTAATTATTTATTTACTTTTTATTTGTTCATTTATTTACTTCACTACTTATTTAATTATTTACTTTTTTTATCTTATTTCTTTGCTTATATGTCTGTTTGTTTGTTTATTTACTTACCTACTTTGTTTGTTTGCTTATTTGTTTACTTTTTACCTGATTATTTACATATTTATGTACTTAACTGCACACCTACCTACTTATTTGTTTAACGCATTTATTTATGTACTTGCTTACCTTCTAATTCGTACATTTATTTGTTTTGTATTTACTTAATTACGTACTTATTTGCTTATTTGTTTACTTTGTTTGTTCATTTGCTTATGTATTTATTTATTTACTCAACTACCTACTTTATTTACTTACCTACCTACTGTGTTTTTTTTATTTTTTTTATGTACTTGCGTATTTATTTATTTGTTTGTTTGCTTATGTATTTTCATTTACTTGCCTACCTGCTTATTTGTTTATTTATTTACTTAATTACTTTACTGTTTACTTGGTTCATTGTTTACTTATTCATGTGTTTAATTATATAACTGCTATCTACCTACTTGTTTTTGTAGTTCTTAATTAATTAATTAATTAATTTACTTAACTACTTTATTTATTTATTTATTTATTTACATATTTATCTATTTGTATATTTATTTACTTACCTTCTTTGTTTTTGTTTGTTTACTTCATTTATTTATTTGTTTGCTTCATTGATTTATTGATTTTTTTTTCACTCAACTACCTACGTATTTATTTATTTGCTTACCTACCTGCTTTATTTGTTTGTTGATTTATTTACTTTATGTATTTATTTGTTTACCTACCTACTTGTTTACTGATTTATTTACTTGTTTGTTTTTGTATTTATTTGTTTACCTTTTTACCTACCTACTTGTTTACTGATTTATTTACTTGTTTGTTTTTGTATTTATTTGTTTACCTGCCTACCTACCTACATGTTTTTGTATTTATTTATTTACTGATTTGCTTACGTATCTATTTGTTTATTTGCTTACCTACTTTGTTTACTTTTTTATTTGTTTGTTTCTTAGATTTATTGTTTTTTTACTTAACTGCCTTATTTATTTACTTGCTTACCTACCTACTTTGTTTATTGATTTATTTACTTGTTTGTTTGTTTATTTGTTTACCTGCTTATCCATCTACTTGTTTTTGTATGTATTCATGTATTTATGTACTGAGTTGCCTACCTACTTTATTTATTTGCTTACATATTTATTTGTTTATTTATTTACATACCTACTTAGTTTATTTGTTTTCAGTTATTTGTTTGCTTATTCATTGATATACTGGTTTATTTTCTCAACTACCTACTTCTTTTTTTATTTTATTTATTGTCTACCTTCTAACTTTATTTATTTACTTACTTGTTTGTTTGTTTGTTTGTTTATTTATTTACATTCTTACCTACATTTATTTATTTAATTACTTTCCTCATTTATTTGCTTTACATATATGTTTGGTTGTTTATTTACTTACTTTGTTTATTTATTTGTTTACTTTGTGTTAATTTATTGATTTATTTACTCAGTTACCTACTTTATTTACTTGCTTACCTACTTTATTCATTTATTTACTTAAACGTTTGTTGGTTTATGTATTTATTTATTTACTTGCCTCCCGACTTAGTTTATATATTTACTCATATACATATATATTAATTTTATTATTTACTTATTTATTTGTTTATTTTTTAACTTTTCTACCTATTCATTTCATTTTATTTATTTATTTATTTATTTATAGGCTCAATGATGCTAAAAAATAGCCATAAGTTGCTTATGTGTTGTTTGTTTGTTTACATAATTACTTACCTATATATATATATTTAATTCATGTTGATGTTGTAATGAAATTTACTAAAGTGGCATTAAATAAACAAACAAACTTGAGTAAATAAAACGGGTATTTCTCCATGCACAGTTTCCGTGTGTGGGCCCACATATGACCAGTTCTCCAATGCTTTTAAATTGTGTTTTCCTAAATATCCCGGTTCGTGTGTTTCCCTCACAGGTTCAACATTAAGGTTAACCTGCAGCTGGTGACGAGCTTCATGCTGACGGGCATTTCAGGCGGTGCCAAATACGCTCAGAACGGACAACTGTTTGCACGCTTCAAGCTGACGGAGACTCTGTCTGAAGACACGCTGGCCGGCAGACTGGTCATGACGAAGGTCAACTCTGTGCTCCTGCTGCCCGTTTTTAAAGAGCGCATGGGCCAGAACCAGCCGGCGGGAGCCAAGGAGCGCGTTTACGAGGCGTTAATTGAGGAGAAAACGAAGGATTACATCTTCCTGCGGGTCTGTAAGGAGTGCTGTGATGAGCTGGGGCTGGTGGCCGATCAGGAGCTGCAGGTATATCATGCCTATGATGCATGTATTTACAAGGTGTAAACTAAGACCCTAGAGTGTGTGTGTGAAGTTTCAGCACAAAATACCACACTAACAATGTTCTCTATTTCTGAAACTGCCCCTATTAGGCTTTGATCCTAATTGTGGCGTTTTGGTGGCTGTCGCTTTAAATGCAAATGAGATAGTGCTCTTTTTCAGAAGAGGGTGGAGCTACAAATGCTTGGGCGTCAACATAGCTGCAGATTTTAAAGCAGGACCAAAGTCCTATGCTAATGAGGGGGAGATGGTCACTAGTGGGTGGGGCTTTCCCCCTCTGATGACATCATACAAAGGGAGGATGTCAATCAAAGTGTTTCTGCAGGCTGTGATTTTATTATTATTATTTTTTAACATGATTTATAAAATGAAGATTAATATAAACAGAATATATAATTATTGCAATACTACTATACTAATATGATGTAACTACTAATGTAAAACATCGCATATTGAGCCTGTATCTTGCAGCCCTGGTTTCTTTTATCCTCTTTTAAAGGTGTTTTCAGTCGTCTGCTGGAGGTGTTGTCTGTAGCACATGCTGATGCATGAGAGTGTGTGAATAAACCCTGTGTGTGTGTGTGTGTGTGTGTGTGTGTGTGTGTGTGTGTGTGTGTGTGTGTGTGTGTGTGTGTGTGTGTGTGTGTGTGTCTGTCAGGTGGAGCTGCAGTTTCAGCTGAACAGGCTCCCTCTGTGTGAGATGCACTACGCTCTGGACCGCGTCAGAGATAACAGTATCCTGTTTCCAGACATCAGCCTCACTCCCACAATCCCCTGGAGTCCCAACAGGTACCACTGCGCACACAGATGCACATGAGTGACTGCACAGAGAGACTCTCAGACACACACACACACAGAGACAACGTAATGCTTGTCATGTTCTGTGTAACAGAAACATGTTAAACACATGGCAATTCATATGGAGTCATGCTAAAACATGCTACTTAATACTTGAATCATGTTAATTAACATTCTATCAACATGCTAGTTTGTACTGTAAACATGCTAACAACATGCCAAGTAATGTGATTAGCATGTCACTAGCAAGTTATTATAGTATTAGTGGTTTTAAAACCTTGACTTTTCCCCAAACATCATCCCATGGCTCTCCAGCAGTGCTACATCCCTCACGGAGAGCAGCAGCTGCACTAGCAGGACGTGTCAGTGTGTCAGTAGGCAGTATGTCAGCTCTCTCTCTCTCTCTCTCTCTCTCTCTCTCTCTCTCTCTCTCTCTCTCTCCCTCTCTCTTTCTCTGCCTCTCTGCCACAGGCAGTGGGACGAGCAGCTGGATCCGCGTCTGAATGCCAAGCAGAAGGAGGCGATTCTGGCCATCACCACCCCGCTCTCCATCAACCTCCCGCCGGTGCTCATCATCGGGCCCTACGGCACCGGCAAGACCTTCACGCTGGCCCAGGCTGTCAAACACATCCTCAAGCAGCCCGAGTCACGGTGAGCGCGACAAAACAAACACCTAATTTGGTTATCTTTTTATTATTATTTAGATTTTTTAAATTAAATGTAAAAATTCCAGATTTTATTATTTATTTTTTTTCCCAGATTTTATTTTTTTACACTTCAATTTTTTATTATTATTATTTTTATTTCTTTATTTTTTTCAGATTATTTAGTTTGTTTTAATTTTTTTCAATTTTTTTCCCCACATTTTTATTTTCTTTCCCCCAATATATCCCCCCCCCCCTTTTTTATATTTATTTGATTTTTTTTTTCAGATTAATTTTTCGTTCCCTCTTTTTTTTCCAGATTACATTTTTTTCTCTCTCTCTTTTTAAAATTTTATTGATTAATAAATATTTATTCCACCCCCCCATTATTTTCCCACTTTTTTCCTTTATTTATTTATTTTTCCCGATTTAATTTTTTCAACAATTTCCCCCCCCTTATTTTTTATATTATTATTATTGTTATTGTTATTATTATTATTATTTATTTTTACAGAGTTAATTTATTTTCTAGTTTTTTTTTTTGTTTTTTTTCCATCTCTCATTTTTTCCTGAATTTATTTTTTTCAATATTATTACCCTTTTTTCTCTTTTTATTTAATTTTTGTTTATTTCATTTTTTTTCTATGTTTTTTTCCCCCTTAAATCTTTATTTTTATTATTTATTTATTTATTCATTTATTTTTTCCAAATATTTTTGTTTTATTTTTCCTGAGTTTCTTTTTTCTAAATTTATTTATTTCTTTTTCTCCCTGTATTTTTCCGGTTTCATTTTTTTTTTCCACAATTTTTCCTCAATTTTTTGTATGTTTTTATTATTATTATTTATTTATTTTCCGAATTTTATTTTAGTATTCTTTTTTCTTAATTTTAAACAAACTCCTTCCTTACAATTCAACCCCTTACAGATGAGGGAATAAAAAAAACAATATAAAATAAAATAACACAAAGTAAATAAACAGTACTGCCATCATGAATTCTCTTCAGGGGATACATTTGTACCTCGAGTTACATTGCGTTACATTTACCTCAAATTACATCAGTGATAGATCAGTTAAGCTCTAAACTCTAAATGTACATATCTAAATATCTTGTAGACATGCAGGAGTTTAATTTAACACTTTTAGTGTTGTCAAGAGTGAAAAAGCACAGCATAACCCCCTTTTTTGCTCCTACTTTCGTCCATTTATCTCTTTCAATGGAAAAAATCCATTTCCGGCCACTGACAATTCAGCACTTCCCTAAATGAAGTCTTGCTTTGTGGATCCACTCTGTAGTAAAAGTGAATGGTGGATCTCCACATCCTCTTGCCTCATAGACTTTCACCGTTAGCCGAAAAGCACGTTTTGTTTGCGTATAAATGTGTGTTAAACGACGAATCGAAATGTCCTGTGGTGAAAACAGCGTTGCACAGATGCTGTCAATAGAGCTTAACTTGCATCGATCCCCAAACATTTCTTGTTAATGACGAGGACTAGCCTTGAGGAGCAGAGGAATTGAACATGGTTGAGACGCTTTGTTTCTTTATTTGTTTTTCCGCTGTTTCAGGGTTCTGATCTGCACACATTCGAACAGCGCCGCCGATTTGTATATTAAAGATTACCTTCATCCTTACGTGGAGGCGGGAAATCCACACGCACGACCTCTCAGGTAACACTTATTGCTTATTATTATTGTCAATTTTTCTATAATATGTAAATTTGTATTGATTTGTTAATTAAGTTGTTTAGGTGTGATATTTGTGGCATTTAGTTTGATACGAGGGAAGTCTTTTATTTTGAAATTTGATGCATCTCGCAATAACACCATTTGAGCATGAACATGGTGTAAATATTGTTTGAAATGGCTGAAAAATGGTCTCTTTCCGCCGAAAAGTAGAATTTAGCATACCTTGCTATAATAAATGACAGTCAACATGTTTTCGTTCAACAATTTAATAAAAAAAAACATGTTTTGAGAAAATAATAAATATCTGAATCTCTAAATTAATTAGAGGTGTTGATTGTTTGAACAAAAGTTTCACTGAATAGCTTTTAGCCTAGCATGCTATATTAAGTGACAGTTGGCGTAATTTTGAGCTAAAAACTGTTTGTTTCTGCTTTTAGACAAAAAGTAGAAGTTAGCATGTAGCATAGCATGCTATAATTCATTACATTTGTTGTATTTTGAAATGAAAAAAGTCAGTTTCTACTTTCTGCTAAACGGTATAAGTTAGCATGTAGCATAGCATGCTATAATAAACGACGCTTGACGAATTTTGAAATGAAAAACAGTCCGTTTCTACTTTTTGCCGATTGGTAGAAGTTAGCATGTAGCATAGCATGCTATAGTAAACGATGCTTGAAGTATTTTGAAATGTAAAACAGTCTTTCTACTTTCTGCTGAATGGTAGAAGTTAGCATGTAGCATAGCATGTTATAATAAATTACATTTGTTGTATTTTGAAATGAAAAACAGTCCGTTTCTACTTTTTGCCGATTGGTAGAAGTTAGCATGTAGCATAGCATGCTATAATAAACGATGCTTGAAGTATTTTGAAATGTAAAACAGTCTTTCTATTTTCTGCTAAACGGTAGAAGTTAGCATGTAGCATAGCATGCTATAATAAATTACATTTGTTGTATTTTGAAATGGAAAACTTTCCGTGTCTACTTCTAGTTCGCATGTAGCATAGCATGCTATAATAAACGACGCGAAACATATTTCGAAATGAAAAAAATTTCTTTTCTACTTTCTGCTAATTGGTAGAAGTTAACATGTAGCATAGCATGCTATAATAAATTACATTTGTTGTATTTTAAAATGAAAAACAGTCCATTTCTACTTTCTGCTGAACGGTTGAAGTTAGCATGTAGCATAGCATGCTATTATAAACGACGCTAAACATATTTTGAAATGAAAATTTTTTTGTTTCTACTTTCTGCTGAACGGTAGAAGTTAGCATGTAGCATAGCATGCTATAATAAATGTCAGTTGATGTAATTTGAAATGAAAAACAGTCCGTTTCTACTTTTTGCTAATTGGTAGAAGTTAGCATGTAGCGTAGCATGCTATAATAAACACCGCTTGACGTATTTTGAAATAGTCAGTTTCTACTTTTTGCTGAACGGTAGAATATCATACTATAATTGCATATCATACTATAATAAATGACGCTTGACGTATTTTGAAATGAAAAACAGTCCGTTTCTACTTTCAACTGAATAGTATAAGTTAGCATTTAGCATATCATGTTATAATAAATGACATTAGACGTATTTTGAGATGAAAACGGTCTGTCTACTTTCAACTGAACAGTACAAGTTAGCATAGCATGCTATACTAAATTACATTTGATGTATATTGAGATAAAAATGGTGTGTTTTGCTTTTTAGCCAAAAAGTAGAAGTTAGCATTTAGCGTAGCATGTTATAATAAATAGCAGCTGCTGCAATTTTCAGCTGAAAAAGTCTGCTTTTGCTTTCAGCCAAAAAAGTAGAATTTACATAGCAAGCTGTGATGATTGACATGTTTCTAATTTCCGCTAAATAGTAGAAGTTAGCATAGCATGCTAAAATAAAAGACAGTTGATGTATTTTTAGCCAAAAATGTTTCACTTTCTTTCAGCTGTAGATTTTAGCATTTAGCGTAGCATGCTACAATAGATGTCACTTGGTGTATTTTGAGTCGGTTTCTCATGACACTCGTGCACCATCTTTCAAAACACCCCTAACGTCTGTGTGTGTCCAGGGTTTACTTCAGGAACCGCTGGGTGAAGACGGTCCACCCGCTGGTGCAGCAGTACTGCCTGATCTCCGGAGCGCACTTCACCTTCCAGATGCCCACGCGGCAGGACGTGGAGCGCCACCGTGTGGTCGTGGTCACGCTCAGCACATCCCAGTACCTCTGCCAGCTCGACCTGGAGCCAGGTGAGGTTCTGAGTGAACACATCCATTCCCTCACATGCACTCACTACTTATAACACATGCTTTGTTTGTATCTCTGTGCGTCTGCAGGGTTTATGCAGATTTATTTAGGGAGTATGGGAACTAAAAACCTGAAATGAAACTTAATTACTTTGCATTTAAGGTTTACAGTGCAATTAGATACACCTGTTTGTTAAATACAAACATATAGATATAGCAGCAGTCTCTCTAAAGACATGTCTAGCGGCTGCATTTCACACTCATCTGATTAAAAGAGGAAGACAGCATCGGAGCGCTGCGCAGCTGGACAGGCTGCATTAAAGGCCTCCTGCAGGAGCGGCTACGCTGCAGTTTATTAGCACAGGCTAATTTCCTCCCGCGCGTCTGAGCGCTGGATCATCTGTTGCTAGGAGACGCCGTTGGTCTGTCTCACACACTCAGCATCATTAACACCCAGCGCTGGCGTCACTGTTGTTTCGTTTGTCTCCTGCCTTTTTCATTTAAAGTCATCACTGCTGATTTCTGCCGTCTACCATTTTGAGTTCTCCCCCTTCCACGGACGCCAACGTTTGGAGGTCGCACGGTCCAAATAATAATAATGATAATGTCTATTGATGTATATCTGACTTAATAGGGAGGTTGGATTTCTTTGGAGAAGCAGCCAAACAGCCATTGGGGCCAATTAGATTCTGAATGTCTTACACAACGCCACACACACACACACACACACACACACACACAAATGTCTAGTTAGAAATAATGAAGGCATGTTTTTTACACTTTTTGTCACTCTGTGAACTCGATGAACTGTTAACTGCATAAATGTTTAGAAGATTTTAGCAAATGGGAAATGGTTTGATCAAACTTTTTTGTGAACTCTATTTAGATGATGCCAACCAAAACACATCATCATCTGAGATATATAGCAATATAGGATTTATATATATATTAGTGCTGTCAATCGATTAAAAAAAATTAACTAATTAATTGCACCTTTTTTAAAAAATTAATCGTGATTAATCACATTTAAAATACTGAAACTTGTAATTTTGGCTATTTAAATGTAAAATTTATGTAAACGCAAGACAAAAAAATTTAAATTAAAAATATAATTGTTTAATAGAATTAAAATTAAAAATATAATTGTTTAATAGAATTTTTGTTAAACTTGTAACACAAATTTCTTCATGTAAACAACATACCCACAATAAACCATCAAGATCCTGGCTTGACAGCCATATTTATTACAGAAATTAAACACAGGCATGTTAATGACATTTAAATTTCAAAACAATCAATGCCAATAAAGAAAACATTGATCTCCATGTTGGATTCTAAGTGGACTGCAAACAAATGCCAAAATACAGGAATTGCAGATGTGGAAAATGAACAATTATAATAATAAACTATTGAATATAAACTGTTGCACTCATTGTAAAGTTTTATTGCTGTGAGTTGAGAACATTAATTATAGAGTAGAAACAATTTAGCTTAATCCTCCTTTACATTCATCCAGTTGCTAAGACTAGGAGTATCCCGCAAGTGCACAGAGACTCCCAAATGCCCGCAAATGAATGATAATTTCTCGCAAACCGGTCGTTAAATACATTGCACACCCCTCTCGCCTCTACTCAGATACGTCGCTCACTCCACCCCTGACACCCCTCAACGGGCCTGACACAGACACACACACAACGCGCTGCAGACGTTTTGGCCCTAACGGCCTTCCATACTGGAGCGACTCCCCTCAGATTCAACACGCATGATCACGTTCATCAAATTTGCTTAAACTAAGCGTCCTAAAGTATTACTGTATTTCACAAGGATTCTGACACAACAACGCGAAGCATACGCTTTCATTTCGTTTAATGAGGAAACACGCTAAACTTGGAGGGCTCATGCTGAAAGGCAGAGTAATGCCCTGTCTTTGACAGCTCGCGACTTCACCAGACGTTCTGAGTACATTTACAGAAGACACCAATACTCCGATTTTAATATGATTAAGATTATACTCTTATTAAAATTCTACCGTGTAGCCTTAAAAGGAACCTTACCTTAAAGGAACACCGAGTCACGAAATGCGGAGGATTTTCTTTCTGTTCGCCATGCGGTATCAACTTACAACAGAAGTCGAAAATTAAAAATGAAACGCCCGAAATTGCATGAAACTTTGGAGAGCCTGGTGATGCAACTAATTGTTTTATACTGGAACTTGCCTTCAAAAAGTGCTTCCTTGGTTTTATCCACATTTCTTGCATGTTAAACACACGTCCACCACAACAGGAAGTAAAAAAACCTGCAACTGCGTTAATTGCGTTACATTTTTTGCGTTAATTATTTAAAATTAATCATATGCGTTAACGCATTAATTTTGACAGTGCTAATATATATATATATATATATATATATACAAATACACAGGGTGGACCATTTATATGAATACACCTTAATAAAATGGGAATGGTTTGTGATATTAACGTCCTGTTTGTGGCTCATTAGTATATGTGAGGGGGCAACGTTTTCAAGATGGGTGGTGACCATAGTGGCCTTTTAGAAGTCGGCCAATAATAGGCTAATAATATTGAAAATATTAAAAACTGCCTTGATATCAGCCAATCTAAAGAAAATAAGACTTTCTCCAGGAGAAGAACTTGGGAAATAATTGAAAACGAATAACGATTTTTCGGTTTTCTGGTGCCGGGTCGTGGGGGCAGCAGTCCCAGGAGAGAACTCCACTCTTCCCTCTCCCCAGACTCTTCCTCCAGATCCTCCAGGGGGATCCCGAGGTGTTCCCAGGGCATGCGAGAGACATAGTCCCTCCAGCGTGTCCTGAGGCCTCCTCCTGGTGGGACATGCCTGGAACACCTCCCTTAGGTAGGCGACCAGGAGGCATCCGAAACAAATGCTTAGCCACCTCAGCTGACTTCTCTCGATGTGGAGGAACAGCGGCTCTACTCCGAGCTCCTCCAGGGTTACAGAGCTCCTCACCCTGCCTTTAAGAGTGCGCCCTGCCACCCTAAAAAAGGAAACTCATTTCGGCTGCTTGAATCGGAGATCTTGTCCTTTTGGTCTTGACCCAAAGCTCATGAGCATCGGTGAGAGTAGGAAGGTTTGCCTTTCGACTCGGCTCCTTCTTTACCACAACGGACCGGCACATCAACCGCATTACTGCTGCCGCTGCACCGATCCGCCTGTCAATCTCACGCTCCATCCCTCCCTCACTCGTGAACAAAACCCGATGTTGTTCTGTTGGCTAAATCAAAGATGGACCATCAGCATGCACTAGGGCGGTTAACTGCCGAGGCTGTCGCAACGGGGATGCCGTCTCCAGGTTGGAGGAAAGTCCTCACCCCAGGTGGAGTTCAAGCATCTTGAGGTTTTGTTCAGGAATAAAGATACGTAATTCTGACGTCAGCTGGACATTTCTCTGTGGACTTGCGCATCATAAAATATTATATATAATAATAATAATAATAATAATAATAATAATAACAAAAATAATACCAGCATCAGCACAGTTCCAACCTCTTCACAGCCTGAGGAGCATGTCAATCACACACACACACACACACACACATCATAATAGTAATGATTTTGAAGCGTGTTGAATTGCAGGGTCATCAGATGTCCTCGTAAACCATCGTTAAAGAGTACAACTAGGTCATATCCACGTCATTATACGAAAAGCTGTCCTTGTAAACCACCAAATCCTGCACTAAACACTCTTCTCCCTGGAGCTTCTCTGTCTGGTGTCTGATTCATGTGTGTTAATGGCTGTGTGTGTGTGTGTGTGTGTGCGCGTGTGTATTATATATTATTGAAGCGTTCTCCTGTGAAGCTGCATCTAATGAATATTTGATGGTGTGTGTGTTTGTGTGTGTGTGTTTGTGTGTGCGCAGGGATCTTCACACACATCCTGCTGGACGAGGCGGCTCAGGCGATGGAGTGTGAGACCATCATGCCTCTGGCTCTGGCTGTGAAGAGCACTCGTGTGGTTCTGGCAGGAGATCACATGCAGGTACATCAGAACACTCAAAACTGCAGCGCTCAACACACACACACACACACACTCAGGCCGTTTATAACACAAACACAGCTGACATAATGACCAAATTCCCTTCAGTTATAATGGAATCGATTATAAAATATTTATGTTTTAAAGTATTTGCGCAGAATTTTATGAGTAGTTTAATGTCTTTTTTTCTATTTCTTTGTTTTTTAAATGAATATAACTTTGGAAAAGTCTTAAATAGTGTAAAAAAAAGAAAGCAAATGTTGAGTTTGAATTATTCACATGTGTGTGTACATTAAGAACTTGCGGAGACCCAGAAGAGATGTTTCATTCACTGATTCAGAGGTTGCATATGAGGGGCGCTGATCGACGCACGGCTTTAATGGAAAGAACGTGAATGCAGACAGTTTTATTTTGAAAAGAAATATGAGAGAAATATGGGAAAATGCCTAATAATAGGATATAATGGGAAAATACGGGAGAATCCTGGCAAAAACAGGAGGATTGTCATGTATGAAGTGTTTTTCGAACAACAGTATTGCGAGGGAACGCAAAAGCCTTCAAAAATATGTTTACCCATCACTCGTTTTTTTTTCTTCCACTCGTTTTTTTTCTTCCACTCGTTTTTTTTCTTCCACTCGTTTTTTTTTTCTTCCACTCGTTTTTTTTTCTTCCACTCGTTTTTTTTCTTCCACTCGTTTTTTTTTTCTTCCACTCGTTTTTTTTTCTTCCACTCGTTTTTTTTTCTTCCACTCGTTTTTTTTCTTCCACTCGTTTTTTTTTTCTTCCACTCGTTTTTTTTCTTCCCAGTTTTTTTTTCTTCCTCTCGTTTTTTTTTCTTCCACCCGTTTTTTTTTGCTTCCACCCGTTTTTTTTTTCTTCCACCCGTTTTTTTTTTCTTCCACCCGTTTTTTTTTCTTCCACTCGTTTTTTTTTCTTCCACCCGTTTTTTTTTCTTCCACTCGTTTTTTTTCTTCCTCTCGTTTTTTTTTCTTCCACCCGTTTTTTTTTTCTTCCACTCGTCTTTTTTTTCCACCTGTTTTTTTTTCTTCCACTCGTTATTTTTTCTTCCACCCGTTTTTTTGTCTTCCACCCGTTTTTTTTCTTCCACCCGTTTTTTTTCTTCCACCCGTTTTTTTTTTCTTCCACTCGTTTTTTTTTTCTTCTACCCGTTTTTTTTTCTTTCTTCCACCCGTTTTTTTTTCTTCCACCTGTTTTTTTTTCTTCCACTCTTCTTTTTTTTCCACCTGTTTTTGTCTTCCACCCGTTTTTTTTCTTCCACCCGTTTTTTTGTCTTCCACCCGTTTTTTTGTCTTCCACCCGTTTTTTTTCCTTCCACCCGTTTTTTTGTCTTCCACCCGTTTTTTTTTCTTTCACTCGTTTTTTTTTTCTTCCACCCGTTTTTTTTTTCTTCCACCCGTTTTTTTTTCCCACCCGTTTTTTTTCCTTCCACCCGTTTTTTTGTCTTCCACCCGTTTTTTTTCCTTCCACCCGTTTTTTTGTCTTCCACCCGTTTTTTTGTCTTCCACCCGTTTTTTTTTTCTTCCACCCGGTTTTTTTTCCTTCCACCCGTTTTTTTTTTCTTCCACCCGTTTTTTTGTCTTCCACCCGTTTTTTTTTCTTCCACCCGTTTTTTTTTTTCTTCCACCCATTTTTTTTTTTTCTCGCCATCACGTCCCTTCCGAGTCTCTGTAAGAACTTAATCACATTCATATAAATAAATATATAAATATAAATAAATGACTGAAAATGTGAATTAATTAATAAATTAATAACCTAAGAAACCCACCTTATCCTGAATAACCCACCACAACCTCTTCTGTCATCATTACATTTACAGAAAAGCCTAAATGTTTTAAACATGCGTATTGAATGATGCGGGAGGCGATCTCTCTCCCATCATTACAAATTTAGGATTAATCAACAAGTAAAATAAATCAGTGAATCACGAGTTTCTTGAACCGTGGGTTGTGATCCGTTACAGTAATCGCTCACCGCTCGCAACCCTTGACAAGTCAGAAATAATGACTGAAAAGTCCTTGATTAGAGAGCTAGCTTGTGCATTTGACTTAATCAAAATTAAAATGAGTGTTTTGAGCACAGAAATTAACCTGATGTTGGTTTTTGTTGAGTTGTTTTGCATTTAATCTACATATATTGTGCTGTGGAATGTTCGAGTGCGTCAGCTCATGCAGAATGTTAAGGAAAACACATCTACATTCAGTCACTGGCCACTTTATTAGGTACACCTTACTAGTTGCGGGTTGGACTCACTTTTGCCTTCACAACTGCTGTAATCCTTCATGGCGTAGATTCAACAAGCTACTGGAAATATTCCTCAGAGATTTTGCTCCATATTGACATGACAGCATCACACAGTTGCTGCAGATTTGTCTAATAGTCTAATTATCTTAAAACTGGCGTGTTTAAACAGTTTCCTTTTCATCCTAAGCGCGAGTTGTGATCCGTTACACCCCTCCTCAATAGTAAAATACAATAAATAAATGTATTAATGAGTGTCTGGTTGTAGTGTGTGTAGTAATGCGGTGTGTGTATGTGTGATCCGCAGCTCAGTCCGTTCGTGTACAGCGAGTTTGCGCGGGAGAGGAATCTGCACGTGTCTCTGCTGGACCGGCTGTATGAGCATTACCCGTCCGAATACCCCTGCAGGATCCTGCTCTGCGAAAACTACCGCTCGCATGAGGCAATCATCAAGTAGGTGTGAACTCTTTCACAGCACTCGTCCTGAGGAGACACACACACACACATTACATTACATTACACGACTCTGTCAGTCTCACACAGCACTCTACATTCAACTTCAGGGCTGGTTTCTAGTCTAAATATCTAACAAATGTTAAATCAAGAAGCGTTTACTTAGACTAGTGAAGTGGGTAACACTTTATTTTGATGGTCCATTGGAGTATTAGTAGTCTGTCTGCTTAATATCTGCTGATTCTGCTCCTTCATCAGACATTTAACTGACTGTAAGACACTTTGCAAGTACATGTCACGGCATGTAGATGCAATGTAACTTAAATTCAACAAACGGAGCATCAAAATAAAGTGTGACCGTGAAAAATAAGGTCTTGTTTTTAGAAATAATGAGTCAAAATTGAGTAAGTTCAAGTTAAAATAAGCTTAATAATCAATGGGATAAGCTTAATATTATTATGTTAAAGTGAAAACAGGATTATTTTGCTTGTTTTAAGGAAAAACGCACTTAATTTTGACTCATTATTTCTCAAAACAAGACCTTATTATTTGCTTGTATGGAAAATGCTTCTTGATTGAAAATTATGATTGGTTTTGGCTCGTTTTGTGGGCCAGAGTCAAATATTTAACTTTAAAAACCTACATTAAATCCTGTTTTTTCTTGGTCTTGACATTTTCAATCATCGAGGGCCATTTATTTTGGCAAAATATCCCTTTAATAAAGCCATTGCAGTATTTAAAATCTTCTCATCTTTCGCCATATTTGACCAAAAATGTCTAAAAATATCTAATTTTGTAATGCGACAGCTCAAAATAATGATTGAAAAGTAGGGATGTAACGGTATACGAATTTCACGGTACGATAATACCTCGGTATGAATGGCGGTATTTATTGAATAATTTACAGGAAAAACAAAACTAATGAAAAGACTCGAAAAAAGTGGCAAAAGTGTTTATTTACCTCAGCACTGAACATATCAATGACATACGAATGAGCCATCTATCTGTAAGCTTCGAAACAGGAACTTCAATTTTTCTATTTTAATAACAAAAAACTATAAACCATGTAAAAAAAAATAAAGTTATAGTTTAGTATTGTTGAAAACTCATCACGTTATGACGGTATTTACAATATTGTTACATTCCTATTGAAAAGTATTGAGTATTGAGTATTTTTTTCTTTGTTAGTCCAAAAAATCATTTGATTATTAAGTTAAGATCATGTTTCTAACTGTAAATATATCAAAACTCACTTTTTGATTGGGAATTCGCAATGCTAAGAGTGGAAACTTGTCAGCTTTAAAGACGTATTTTGATTTATTTATTTAGTGTTTTTTTTATTCTCTGATTTTTCAGATTTCAGAACAAATATGCTCACAAACTAGCAAAACTGTATGTCAATAGAAAGCTTATTGATTTGTTGTAATGTATAAATCTCTATTTAAAAACTCACTAAATAAATAAAAACAGAGCGAACAGGCTAGTTACGGGGCAGGAAATCCTTTATAAAATGCTTGGATTTGAAATTTTAGGTTGTTTTTAAGGCTTGAAACGTGCTTTTATTTAATGACCAAGTGCTTGAGAATGTCATTGTGTTGCTTTCATAGTTGTTTATCTTTCTAAATAGGTAATAATAATAATATTGAGCTGTTTAAATCAAATTAAACTACTTTGCATATAGTGAACTTGGTCTCTGTTTTATTTGTGCACTTTGAGCTGGTAAATTAAAAGAGTAAATGATGGCATAATTCAATGATGTTTGGCTTTAGAAAATTATACTGTACTATAGAAAACAATAACGATGTGATGTACAAAAGCAACCAATAATAACTCGACTACTAGTTGATCATGTGTAAAAGGTTGCAGAAGGTGGATTTCTCTGGATCATCTGTTGATCTGCATCCCAATCATCACAAATACTGCAGAAAACCTACTGGAACCAGCATGGACCAAGATTCTCACAGAAATCAGTCAAGTTTGGTGAAGGAGAAATCATGGTTTGGGGTGACATTCAGTATGGGGGATCTGCAACATCAACAGCCTGAGGTATCAAGACATCTGTGCTGCCCGTTACATTACAAACCACAGCAGAGGGACAATTCTCCAGCAGGATAGCGCTCCTTCTCATACTTCAGCCTCCACATCAAAGCTCCTGAAAGCAAAGAAGGTCAAGCTGCTCCAGGATTGGCCAGCCCAGTCACCAGACTTAAACATTATTGAGCATGTCTGGGGTAAGATGAAGGAGGAGGTGTTAAAGATAAACACAGACTCTTGATGAACTCTGGGAGTCCCGCTGAAGGCTTTCTTCACCATTCCAGATGACTTTATTAATCAGTGATGTGAGTCATGTCAGAGATGTATGGATGCAGTCCTCCAAGCTCATGATGGAGTCAGACTCAATATTCATCTCTACTGCATCTCCAGTGCAGCAGCACTTTATATTCTATACAGGACATTATTTCTGTTTAGACTTTAGTCTGAGCAGAGTCAGACCTTACTGTCCTAATCAAATCATTAATAATCAAGGCATTATCTGATTTTATTGACCTCAAATAAGCAAAATCTAGAGGCCTTCGCCTTTCATATAAGACACTTCTGATACTAAATGACCAACTAAAAGTCCAGGTATTATTTGCTGTTCCTTAAACGTGGATATATAGGCGACAAGTCTTCTGTCAGGTAGTGTATGATGTGTTTAGGTATTTATATGCATGCAAATACACTATTTGCCACACTTGAAAGTGCTTTAAATGTTTAAAAGTGCGCACATTAAAAACAAAACGCGAGGACTGTGATATCTTTGACTTGTTTTGTGGGTCAAATATTTAATTCTGAAGATGTTGTGGTGCTGTTTAGCCTCTTGTAATGAGCTTCTAAAGCTGACCGTGTGTTCTGACTGACCCGCAGCTACACGTCGGATCTCTTCTACGAGGGGAAGCTGATGGCCAGCGGGAAACAGCCGCCACATAAGGATTTTTACCCCCTGACCTTCTTCACAGCCCGCGGAGAAGACGTGCAGGAGAAAAACAGCACAGCGTACTACAACAACGCTGAGGTAAAGCTTACCAGGGTGTCCGTGGGGCCCCTAAAAAGTCGTCATTACAATTACAAGTTCACTGAAATGTTGTGTTTTACACTGTTTTTGTCTTGTTTCCAGTCCAAATATCTACAAATTCTTAAATCAAGAAGCATTTTCTGGACAAGCACAAAATATTGTCTTGTTTTCAGAAATAGTGAGTCAAAGTTAAGTGAGTTTTTTCTCTTTAAAACAAGCAAAATAGTCTGCCAATGACTGAAATAATCTAGTGTCAAAAGAAAAAAACAAGATCATTTTACAGGGCTTCGGCTGAGTCCTAAAAAGTCTCAAATTTAAAAAATGAAAATTTTAGGCCTTAAAAAGTCTTGAAGGGTCATGACACCCCCACTTTCGGTTCAGGTCTATTTTCAGTTCCATAAGGGACCTTTTACAGCATCGATTATGTAGATTTTAATTAGTTTAACAACAAAACACAAGTAAATAGCGCTAATCCACCTAGGGTCCGTCCTTCTAGCCTCGCTTAAATGATCTAAGATGATTTGGCAGATCCTGGATCTTTTAATCTTGATAACTGATCTCTGGCTAATTTGATTCTTCAAACGAGTTCGCGAATCAGATTGGAATGTCTGGATGAACTGATCTGAGATCGCTGTGTGTGTTGTAAAGGACAGATCTATCCATCCTCGAAATCATGATCAGCAATAACATGATTGGCTGACGGCACAGCAGCGTAATGACATCATCTGATTAATATTCAATTATCCATGTAAGCAAAATTACATCAAATTAGCAGTAAACGGTTTGTTAAATATGACACGCAACAACCTAACACATTTGTTGTGAGCTGCAGGCTTTCCACTTTCATGTGTCAAGAGTATTCATCATGTATTTCAGTGCATATCAGTGTATTTAGTTCTACATTTAGAGAAGATTTTCTTTATTGTAGTAGCTGTTTTTTTAATCGCTGTATGGAATAACTGGATGTTTACAAAAGCATTTTGATATTGGTAAAGGCGTCTGCAACTTATGTGAAGCATCAAATCACCGTCATATTAACTATCAAAACATGTTTATGACTGCATTAATGTATTATTGCTTTTAAAAAAGTCACATACTCTGCATTTCTATTATCATACACAAATTGTAGTAAAGCGATCTAAAAAGTTCATATCAGTAAGTTTTCTCTTTGCACCACCAGGTGGCAGTCTTTGTACTTTCATTTCGAGGGTGCAGATTGTACGTTTTATTAATAAATATAACTTTATTTATTTTATTAATGACTATAACTTTATATATATATATATATATATAGTTAAAAAATATTTACTATTTTCCCAAGTGTATATAACTACTACTGTAAGAAAATATCAGAATTCGGTACATGCTTTCTGTATTATCTTTGCTTGAACTGAGCTGATCTAATCCTGTTTAGATGAATTGAACCTGCTCCCAACCAGGTTTGAGCTAGCAGAACTGTTGCTATGACAACAACTCTCGGATCAGCTTTGAAGAACAAAATCATCCTGGATTATGTCAAATCGTCAATATCCAAATACAGCTAACTGAGTAATCCACGTACGAAGAACGAACCCCAGCTGCGCTCTCATAGAGAGAAAATGAAAACAAAACCTTCACTGCAGCACATTATAAAAGCAACACTGCACGCTTGTTTTGGCAACACAGTGTGCCGTCTCTCTGCCGTCTGAACACTGTGACAGTAATGAATATTAATGAAGTTGCACAATAGAGCGCGCTGATTGGTTTGAACCAAGCCTTACTCATGCATTAATGCAGCACACTCGGAGACGTAATACGGCACTCCCAGGTACAGACGTCCACGCTGGAATGCATGCTAAGATCTCATGGCCGTGACGCAGCTTCAAAAATTCGTTTCAAACTGGAAGTACAAATTTGCTGGAAATAACGCAAAAACAACCAATTTACACTTTTTAGTGAAATATAGGTGTCCTAATAGTGTTTATAGCAGCGTGGGACACATATACGACATGTGTTTTGGTGTTTAGTGACCCTTTAAACATTTCCATTATGTTCCCTGCTATTTGCATGTGTTGTGAAAAATTGCAGCACGTTTCCGTTATGTGTTTGTGCTGTGAGGATTTTGCAACACATTTGCTGTCAATCAGATGAAGATCTTTTCTTAGTTTGCTGACGTTTTTTGTAACTGCATGTTTTCTTACAACTCCAAATCAGAAGAAGTTGGGACGGTATTGAAAATGAACTTATTTTTCTTTTGACGTGAGATTATTTAACCATTCTGCACACATTATTAAGTCCTGGCCGCTGCAGAAGAGGATACAGGTCCTTGACTGGCCTGCCTGCAGTCCCGACCTGTCTCCGGTAGAGAATGTGTGGTGTATTTTGAAGCGCAGTAGATCCTGTACTGTTAAGTCCAGCTTAAGACGTGTTTGCAGGAATAATGGGACAAAATGACACCTGAAACGCTTCATCGCTCGCTGTCTTCAGTCCCTAAACGTATTTTAAGTGTTGTGAAAAGGAGCAGGAACATTACAAAGTGGTAAATGCTTTACTGATACAACTTTTTTTTTTTTAATTTGTTGCAAAAAATCTGAATAAACTTCATGAGGAACAGATTAAATAATGCTTGTTGTGGTGTCTGCAGTGAAATACAAGTCAAAGTAAGTTTGGAAATTCTGATTTGGGGTTGTAACTTCCCGTGCATTAAGCTCTCTCGGACACTGTGCATGTGTGTGTGTTGGTCTTTCATCATTTGTGTGTGTGTTTCTGCAGGTGTTTGAGATCGTGGAGCGTGTGGAGGAGATGAGGAAGAAGTGGCCCGTGTCCTGGGGGAAGCTGGAGGAGGGCAGCATCGGTGTGGTTTCGCCCTACGCCGACCAGGTCTTCCGGATCAGAGCCGAACTGCGCAAAAAGAGGATGTCGGAGGTCAGCGTGGAGAGAGTGCTCAACGTGCAGGGTGAGTCCAGCACACTGCAGGAAAAAACATGCTGTTCTTATTGAGTTTCAGCCTCGTTTGTAGTCCAAATATCTTAACCCTGCTGAAAAATACAGCTTAATCCAGCTTAGGCTGGTTGGCTGGTTTTAGCTGGTTGACCAGGCTGGCGTTAGAGGGGTTTTGGCCATTTCCAGGCTGGTTTCCAGCCATTTCCACTTCATTCAGCATCTACACATAGACATCCCCTATATACAATATAACTGCAGGTTAACAGGTGTATATAAAATAACTTCAACTCTTAAAAGCTATTAGTTCCCTGCTGAAAAATCCAGCTTAAACCAGCCTAGGCTGGTTTTAGCTGGTTGACCAGGCTGGTTTTAGAGGGGTTTTGGCCATTTCCAGGCTGGTTTCCAGCCATTTCCAGCCTGGTCTTAGCTGGTCAGGCTGGAAAATTACCAGCCAAATCCAGCTAAAACCAGCTTGACCTGCCTGATTTAAGCTGGATATAGCTGGTTTTGGCTGGACTCCCAGCTTGGCTAGGCTGGTCAAGCTGGTTTTAGCTGGTCATCTCCCAGCCTGAAAACCTAAGACCAGGCTGGAAATGGCTGGAAACCAGCCTGGAATTGGCCAAAACCCCTCTAAAACCAGCCTGGTCGACCAGCTAAAACCAGCCAACCAGCCTAGGCTGGTTTAAGCTGGATTATTCAGCAGGGAAATGTCTTAAATCAAGAAACATTTACAACACAAGCAAAATATACTGTTATTTTCAGAAATCAGGCCCATATCCAACCTATTGAATGAGGTGGTTTTGTTTTGTTTCTCAAAAAGTGGACAGTTTTTCCAGTTATTTGCACTAATCTTCAGATGTTTGAACTGGAAACAAGCCAAAACAAGTCTGCCCTGAGAAAGATGGCTGTGTTTTACACAGTACCCCCCATGTGTGGCTCCAGACGGAGAACAGGCGCAGGTTCACCAGACTGCAGTTTAGCCTTCTCAATGTGTGTTTGCCGCCCTGCAGGTTTCATTTGAAAAGCCAGATTGCCTCCTGCATAATTGATGGCGTTTGGTTCAGCCTGGCGTGCTGAAATCGCCTCTTTAATGGATGGAGAAGCGGCTGCTTGTTTGGCACAGAGATTGATTAGAAGTGCTCGTTATTTGAATCGTCTTCACCTGGGTATGCTAATCTGGGCACCACAACAAAGATGCAACTGTCAATTTGATTTAAGTGTGTTTGTGTAGCGCTTTCCACAATAATTATGGTCTCAAAGCCGCTTTACAGAGGGCGCACATTATCGCATTACTATCAAATTTGGAGACGTTAAGCTTATTAGTTACCATAGCCAATTAACTATTAACCCTGCTGAAAAATCCAGCTTAAACCAGCCTAGGCTGGTTGGCTGGTTTTAGCTGGTCGACTAGGCTGGTTTTAGAGGGGTTTTGGCCATTTCCAGGCTGGTTTCCAGCCATTTCCAGCCTGGTCTTAGCTTGTCAGGCTGGGAGATGACCAGCTAAAACCAGCTTGACCAGCCTAGCCAAGCAGGGAGTCCAGCCAAAACCAGCTATATCCAGCTTAAAGCAGGCTGGTCAAGCTGGTTTTAGCTGGATTTGGCTGGTAATTTTCCAGCCTGACCAGCTAAGACCAGGCTGGAAATGGCTGGAAACCAGCCTGGAAATGGCCAAAACCCCTCTAAAACCAGCCTGGTCAACCAGCTAAAACCAGCCTAGGCTGGTTTAAGCTGGATTTTTCAGCAGGGAACTAATAGCTTTTAAGAGTTGAAGTTATTTTATATAAACCTGTTAACCTGCAGTTATATTGTATATAGGGGATGTCTATGTGTAGATGCTGAATGAAGTGTATTTTGCTTTATTGAAAAGATAGGTCTTCAATCCAGTCTTGAACTTGAATCTAGTCTTGAACATCATCAGGAAGGCTATTCATGAGTTTAGGAGCCATATATGGAGACTGCTCGACCTCCTTTAGTGGACTTTGCTATTCCGGGTACTACCAGAAGCCCTGAACTAATTAACT
This sequence comes from Danio rerio, assembly GCF_049306965.1. NCBI lineage: Eukaryota > Metazoa > Chordata > Actinopteri > Cypriniformes > Danionidae > Danio > Danio rerio. Next base: position 65,907,034 of record NC_133178.1, read on the forward strand.
AATTATTTTATTTACAGATAAAGTCATCATGTATAAGCAGTTAACCTGCTGTTATATAGTATATAGGCGATGTCCATGTGTAGATGCTGAGTGAAGTGTATTTTGCTGTAGTAAAAGATAGGTCTTTATTCTAGTTTTGACCTGAAAGAGTGTGTCTGAGCCTCGGACTTTATCAGGAAGGCTATTGCAGAGTTTAGGAGCCATACATGAGATTGCTCACCCTCCTTTAGTGGACTTTGCTATTCCGAGAACTACCAGAAGCCCTGAGCCCTGAACTAATTAACTAATTACCAGGACCAGACGGAATCTATAGACGTTTTTTGCTCTTTCTGCTGAGAAATTTGATAAAAATCTGCGGATTTCTGCGGAATTGTTTTGGGAGTATCATACCTAAAACCTGAATATGTGAAAAAAAAAATCTTTTTAACTTTTATTTAATGTTTAAGATGCAAATGCAATTAGATTCACTTTATTTGGTAAATAAAGCAAGCCTCTGATAGAATATCTCTACTAAAAGACAGTGTTACTTTACAAACTGTATTGTACATAAACCAGATAAACATTTTCATGTTAGTTAATATTACTGTAATTCATTTAAGTAAATAAACAGAATTAATGATGGGCTAAAAATCTGCGGGATTCTGTGCGCGCAGATTCTGTGTGGGCCTACTAATTACTTATTCCTTTTACAGTTAAAGTCATTATGTATAAGCAGTTAACCTGCTGTTATATAGTATATAGGCGATGTCCATGTGTAGATGCTGAATGAAATGTATTTTGCTGTATTAAAAGATATGTCGTTATTCTAGTTTTGACCTGAAAGAGTGTGTCTGAGCCTCGGACTTTATCAGGAAGGCTATTGCAGAGTTTAGGAGCCATACATGAGATTGCTCATCCTTCTTTAGTGGACTTTGCTATTCCGAGAACTACCAGAAGCCCTGAGCCCTGAACTAATTAACTAATTACTAGGACCAGACGGAATCTATAGATGTTTTTTGCTCTTTCTGCTGAGAAATTTGATAAAAAATCTGCGGATTTCTGGGGAATTGTTTTGGGAGTATCATACCTAAAACCTGAATATGTGAAAAAAAAAAATCTTTTTAACTTTTATTTAATGTTTAAGATGCAAATGCAATTAGATTCACTTTATTTGGTAAATAAAGCAAGCCTCTGATAGAATATCTCTACTAAAAGACAGTGTTACTTTACAAACTGTATTGTACATAAACCAGATAAACATTTTCATGTTAGTTAATATTACTGTAATTCATTGAAGTAAATAAACAGAATTAATGATGGGCTAAAAATCTGCGGGATTCTGTGCGCGCAGATTCCGTGTGGGCCTACTAATTACTTATTCCTTTTACAGTTAAAGTCATTATGTATAAGCAGTTAACCTGCTGTTATATAGTATATAGGCGATGTCCATGTGTAGATGCTGAATGAAATGTATTTTGCTGTATTAAAAGATATGTCGTTATTCTAGTTTTGACCTGAAAGAGTGTGTCTGAGCCTCGGACTTTATCAGGAAGGCTATTGCAGAGTTTAGGAGCCATACATGAGATTGCTCATCCTCCTTTAGTGGACTTTGCTATTCCGAGAACTACCAAAAGCCCTGAGCCCTGAACTAATTAACTAATTACCAGGACCAGACGGAATCTACGGACGTTTTTTGCTCATTCTGCTGAGAAATTTGATAAAAATCTGCGGATTTCTGCGGAATTGTTTTGGGAGTATCATACCTAAAACCTGAATATGTGAAAAAAAAAAATCTTTTTAACTTTTATTTAATGTTTAAGATGCAAATGCAATTAGATTCACTTTATTTGGTAAATAAAGCAAGTCTCTGGTAGAATATCTCTACTAAAAGACAAAGTGTTACCTCTCTGTTACCACTCTAAAGGGATGACCATTCTAAACGCAAGTAAACTAAAACTCGTCATGTAACTACACGTCGCAGAGAAAGTTGTGGCCGAGACTCGGTCACCTCCGTGCGGATGGAAACGACCCAGCAGCACATAAGGGCAAGATTATGTGTTAAACCGTTTCCTCATGTGGTTCTACCGTGTGTGTGTGTGCAGGTAAGCAGTTCCGGGTGCTGTTCCTGAGCACGGTGCGCACGCGTCACACCTGCAAACACAAGCAGACGGCCATCAAGAGGAAGGAGCAGCTGGTGGAGGACTCGACTGAAGATCTGGACTACGGCTTTCTGTCCAACTACAAGCTGCTGAACACCGCCATCACTCGAGCGCAGTCACTGGTGGCCGTGGTGGGAGATCCTATCGCCCTCTGCTCTGTGGGACGCTGCAGGTAGGCACACACACACACACACACACACACACACACACACTGGTCATAACGCTGCAGTTCAGGATGAAAATGAAAGTTTGAGCTTAAAATAGCACACTAATAATGTGGTATAGCTCTCTGAAACTGCCCCTTTTTAGGTTTTGATCCTAATTGTGGTGTTTTGGGGACTGTCGCTTTAAATGCAAATGAGAGGGCGGAGCTACAAGTGCTGGTCAGGTGTGCTTCATGCTTTTGTCAGTCTATGGAGACTCCTGTGGCTGTTCATCTAAAGCTCCACATCTATAATCCTGTTAGTCTATGCTGACATTATCTCCAACACTCTAATGGCTAATAGACAGACGGCTGCTTCTCACTCAGGGCTGCTGTTTGTGCTAATGAGGGGGAGATGGTCACTAGTGGGCGGGGCTTTCCCCCTCTGATGACATCATACAAAGAGAGCAAGTCAATCAGAGTGTTTCTGCAGACTGTTTTCATCAAGTCTGATTATAAACAACACAATTAATTCATGTTGACCATTAGAGGCTGGAGATATCCACACACTGCTGACACACAACTGGGTTTAAACACATTATCAAGGAGATGTGTGTGTGTTTGTGTGTGTGAGACATCCTTGTGCCTCTGTATGTGCTATGTGCATGTGTGTATTGTCAGTGTGTTTTATGTGAAAGTTTGTATGATATTTTCATGAGTGCGTGTCTATGTTATGTGTATGTTTTGAGTGTGTTGTGTGTCTTTATGTTTGTCTAATTTGTCTGTGTTTGTGTGTGAATGTTTGTGTGTGTGTGTGTGTGTATATATATATACACACACACACACACATTTACATATGTATATAGACACACACACACACATTTACAGTTTTATGTTTGTTACACATCTACATTTAAATGTGTATATATACAAATGTATATACACACACACACATACATTTACAAATCTACACACATTTACACATACACACACACACATTTACAAATATAGACACATTTACATATACACACATACACACACACACACACACACATTTACAAATCTACACACATTTACAAATCTACACACATTTACATATACACACACACGCACACATTTACAAATATACACACATTTACATATATACACACACACACATTTACAAATATACACATATTTACATATACACACACACACACACACACACACACATTTACAAATATACACACATTTACATATACACACACACGCACACATTTACAAATATACACACATTTCCATATATACACACACACACATTTACAAATATACACATATTTACATATATACACACACACACACACATTTACAAATATACACACATTTACATATATACACACACACACACACGCACACATTTACAAATATACACACATTTACATATACACACACACGCACACATTTACAAATATACACACATTTCCATATATACACACACACACATTTACAAATATACACATATTTACATATATACACACACACACACACACATTTACAAATATACACACATTTACATATATACACACACACACACACACACATTTACAAATATACACACATTTACATATATATACACACACACACACACACACATTTACAAATATACACACATTTACATATACACACACACACCCACACATTTAAAAATATACTCACATTTACATACATACACACACACACATTTACAAATATACACACATTTGCATATATACACACACACACACACACATTTACAAATATACACACATTTACATATACACACACACACCCACACATTTAAAAATATACTCACATTTACATACATACACACACACACACACACATTTACGAATATACACACATTTGCATATATACACACACACACACACACATTTACGAATATACACACATTTACATAAATATTTAGACGTGTATATATACTCGCACACACTCTCACACATTTACAAATATACACACATTTACATAAATATTTACATACATATATATATACAGGTACACACACATTTACATATATATTTTACTTGTGCGTGTGTGTGTGTGTGTGTGTGTGTCACCGCTGGCAGCCTCTGCTCCTCTAGCTCTATCCTTCCTAGCTGCAGCTCCAGCGTTGCTATGGAGACAGAATTGCATCGGCCAATCAATGAAGCCCAGCTACAGGAAATGTCAAGCCGAAGGGCCTGGCAACTAAGTGTGTGTAGTGTTTGTTGTGTCTGATTATCTGTGTTTGTGTGTGTATTTTTATGTATTGTATCTGTGTGTGTGTCTCTGTCTGTCTGTCTGTCTGTACATTCGTGTGTGTGTGTAGGTGTGTGTAGGTGTGTGTGTGTGTGTGTGTAAACTATTTGTGTTTTTATCTGTGTAATATATCTGTATATTGTTTGTATTGTGTCTGTGTTCATCTTTCTGTTGTGTGTGTGTGTGTCATGTTTTGTCTGTGTGTTATGTCGGTCCATATGTATTGTGTGTGTTATTGTGTATTTTTGTGTCTGTTTATTGTTAGTGTGTAATATATGTGTGAATGAGTGTCTGTATTATCCATGTGTGTGTTTGTGTGTTTGTGTATTTGTATATGTGTATTGTGTATGTTTAGGAGTGTTTATTGTCTGTGTGTGTGTGATTGTGTATTTATATCTGTGTATTGTGTTTATACGTGTGTGTGTGTGTGTGTGTGTTGTGTGTTTGAGTGTGTGTATTATGTATATGTGTATTATTAAGGATCTAGTTTAAGAACACTATGCTGACATGCAGGCATGTGTAGCTCCGCCCTCTTTTGAATCTCATTTGCATTTAAAGCGACAGTCACCAAAACGCCACAATTAGGATCAAAGCCTAAAAGGGTCAGTTTCAGAGAGTTAAAACATGATCTGTGGGGTATTTAGAGCTAAAACTTCACACACACACACTCTAGAGACATCAGACACTTATTGTACATCTTGTAAAAGGGGCGAAATAGATACCCTTTAAACTTAATATTACCATATATTCTTACTTGGATGTGTTTCTGACCCCAAAATGCCATGAGATCTCCTTCAGACGTGGATGACTGTGTGTTTGCCGTGCTGCTGTTGTGTAACACATGCGCCGGTTTGCATCTAATTCAGTCTGTCACTGTATCTTGGACTTGTCAACTCCTCATCAAGCTCCTGATTAGTTCAATCAGTTCCGCTTCCTCGAGGCCTCGTCATATTATCTGAGATGAGTTCTGCTGTCCGCGGAGGGAAAGAGGAGGGGGGCACAAACTTTTGCTTTCGGAGTCGGCATATATTCCAAACACTAACGCCAGTTGACGTCTCCTGCTGATGCTGACTTTTGTGCCATTGGGAGATGTATGGAGCTTATAATATGACAGTAATATCTGAATTGAAGAATGTATTGGAAACCTGTAACCATTGACTTCCACAGTATTTGTTTTTGCTGCTATGTAAGTCAATGGTTACAGGTTTCCAAAATTTTCTTTAAAGTCTGCTGATATTGACTTGTGATATGGGAAGATCTATGTAGCTTATACTATGGCAATACTTTTTGAATTTGAAGAATATTTTCAGAAAACCTGTAACCATTGACTCCCAGAGTAGAAAAAATAAATACTATGGAAGTCAATGGTTACAGGTTTCCAAAATACTCCTTAAATTTAAATTCTGCTGATATTGACTTGTGTCATTGGGATATGTTTGGAGCTTTTTTTTGACAACTATTATTTGAATTTAAAGAGTAACCTGTAACCATTGACTTCCATAGTAGGAAAAATAAATACTATGGATGTCAATGGTTACAGGTTTCCAAAATACTCTTTAAATTTAATTTCTGCTGATATTGACTTGTCATTGGGAGGTGTATGGAGCTTATAATATGATAGTAATATCTGAATTGAAGAATATATTGGAAACCTGTAACCATTGACTTCCATAGTATTTGTTTTTGCTACTATGGAAGTCAATGGTTACAGGTTTATAAAATATTCTTTAAATTCTGCATATATTGACTTGTGACATTGGGAGATGTATATAGGTTATATTATGACAACTATTATTTGAATCTGAAGAAGAACCTGTAACCATTGACTTCCATGGTAGGAAAAACAAATTCTATGAAAGTCAATGGTTACAGGTTTCCAAAATTTTCTTCAAAGTCTCCTGATGTTGACTTGTGATATATCTATGTAGCTTATACTATGGCAATACTTTTTGAATTTGAAGAATATTTTCAGAAAACCTGTAACCATTGACTTCCATGGTAGGAAAAACAAATTCTATGAAAGTCAATGGTTACAGGTTTCCAAAATTTTCTTCAAAGTCTCCTGATGTTGACTTATGATATATCTATGTAGCTTATACTATGGCAATACTTTTTGAATTTGAAGAATATTTTCAGAAAACCTGTAACCATTGACTTCCATGGTAGGAAAAACAAATTCTATGAAAGTCAATGGTTACAGGTTTCCAAAATTTTCTTCAAAGTCTCCTGATGTTGACTTATGATATATCTATGTAGCTTATACTATGGCAATACTTTTTGAATTTGAAGAATATTTTCAGAAAACCTGTAACCATTGACTTCCATAGTAGAAAAAATGAATACTATGGATGTCAATGGTTACAGGTTTCCAAAATACTCTTTAAATTTAAATTCTGCTGATATTGACTTGTGACATTGGGAGATGTATGGAGGTTATATTATGACAACTTTTTTTTGAATTTGAAGAAAAACATGTAACCATTGACTTCCATAGTAGGAAAAACAAATACTATGAAAGTCAATGGTTACAGGTTTCCAAAATATTCTTCAAAGTTTCCTGATATTGTGACATGGGGAGATCTATGTAGCTTGTACTATTACAATACTTTTTTAATTTAAAGAATACTTTCAGAAAACCTGTAACCATTGACTTCCATAGTAGAAAAAATAAATACTATGGATGTCAATGGTTACAGGTTTCCAAAATACTCTTTAAATTTAAATTCTGCATATGTTGACTTGTGTCATTGGGATATATTTGGAGCTTTTTTTTTTTTTTTTGAGGATTCATTCTCAATATGAGAGGTTTCTTATTACACAGAAGTTAATTTGTAAACTAATTCGATTTGTTTTCTTCTCATATATGCATTTCTTTGGCGGTTTTAGAATAATAAGCGTCCTCGTTTTTCTCCCGCCCTTCATCCCTCTTCATATAATCATCGACCACTGCTCACACACACACACCTAGCTCTGAGTGTACCGTGTTGGTGTTGGCAAGTGTTATATATTCTGTTGATGAGTGTTTCTGATTCACTCCATGCGTCCCGGGCTGTATTGTTGTCATACTGTTATGTTGAAGGCTGAACGGGGACTTCATTTAGATTTCCATTGATTGCGCCGTGCTGATTAGTCACGAATAATGTGAAAGGTTATGGTCGAGCGGGGTGTTTTTTTTTTTTTATTAAAATCTTTATATATTTTTCTGTCGTGCTACAATCAAGCACTCAAAAGTAGATCATTGCTATATTTGTGGTGCTTATTTGGAAATAAAGTGTTTGTTTTGAGGTAAATTTAGCAGATGTCGTGATGAATTAATGAATCTAAAACTTTCTTGTGTGTGCGTGTGTGTGTGTGTGTGTGTGTGTGGAGTTATTTGATTAAACAGAAGCAGAAAGGGAAATAAAAACCACTCAGTAGCAATTCCTCATGCTCCAGTAATGTCATTAGGAACAGTTCCATTCTATTATCATTAACACGTTTTGAAATCATCGTTAATCAGTGTTTGTTCTGGCATTGCCAACTTAAAAGGAAAGTTCACCCCAAAAATTAACCTTCTGTCATCATCATCAGTATTTCTTCTTGTTTCTTTCTTCTGCTGAACGCAAGGGAAGATATACTGAAGAACAAAACAGCTGTTGACTACTTTATGCCGAGTTCAGACTGCGTGATTTTAGCCCCGATTTTGGCTCGCCGACAGGTTTTGAGAAATCGCCGACAAATGCCTGAAATCGCCGGCAAATCGCTGCTCGTGCACGTGAGTGACAATCACACAGTATAAACTATCAAACACGTGATCTGAGAGAATCGCCGATGAGTCGCCGATGCCTGTGACATTTGGCGCGCTGAATATCTGGAGCTGTCGGCGATTCAAATCACGCCGTGTGAATTGAGTTTGACTGAAAATAACATCAGCGATCGCCTACAGCCAATGAGAGAGCAGCTTTCACTTGTGTGTGCGTGTGTGTGTGTACCTGCTGCAGGCCAGCTTCTCTGGGGGAGAAGGTAAAAGCGCTCTTTTTTGGTTTATTTGGACCCACGAAATGGAGGAAAACTAGTGGAGGTTTGACAGGACTCAGGAGCAACCGTGTCTGTTTGACGTTTCATACAGAAAGAAATTAGTTTATTATTAACGTTGTGGAGAAATGGCTGATTCCCTTTAAACCCAGGTGAGCAAACATGTACATGTTCACCCCATTAAAGGCTTCTTTCTCATTATGTAGTTAATAACAAAAGATATACGACGTGTTTAAGGCTGTGAGACGTAGTTTGGACGAAGTTGTCGGCGATTCTTCCTATAGTAAAGTCATGCAATGTGAAAGTCCCTGTCGCCGATCCATCTTGCAGTGTAAACAAAGCAGAGACGAAACGCTAGCCCAGATAGTCAAGCAGTGTGAAAATATCTGTGACACGACTACTTTGAAAGTCCTGCAGTCTGAACTCGGCATTAGTTGTAATATATTGATGCGTTTTTCCAACATTCTTCAGTATATCTTGTTTTCTTTGACATCATTAGCATGAACACACACACACACACACACACACACGCTCCATCTTTTTTTGTTTTACGTTTGAACGTTCTTCTGAGCATTTATGAGTAAATAAGTACATAAGAAATTAACATGTATAATAGTATCTTACATATTGGGCCTTTTTATGATATATACACAGTTGAAGTCAGAATTATTCGCCCCCCTTTGTTTATTTTTTCCCCCAATATCTGTTTAACAGAGCAGATTTCTTCAGCACATTTCTAATCATAATAGTGTTAATAACTCATCTCTAATAACTGATTTATTTTCTCTTTGGCATGATGACAGTAAATAATATTAGACTAGATATTCTTCAAGACACTTCTATACAGCTTAAAGTGACATTTAAAGGCTTAACTAGGTTAGCTAGGCAGGTTAGGGTAATTAGGCAAGTTATTGCATAATGATGGTTTGTTCTGTAGACTATCGGGAAAAAAATGTAGCTTAAAGGAGCAAATAATATTGACCTTAAAATGGCTTTAAAACAATTAAAAACTGATTTTATTCTAGCTGAAATAAAACAAATCAGACTTTCTCCAGAAGAAAAAATATTATCAGACATACTGTGAACATTTCCTTGCTCTGTTAAACATCATTTGGGAAATATTAAAAAAAAATAAATAAATCAAAGGGGGGCGAATAATTCTGAATAATTCTAATTCTAAAACTCTCCCTAATCAAACAGATTCAGGTGTGTTTCATTAGGGAGAGGTTGGAAATGTGTACTGCTGGTGTGCCTTCAGGAACAGGGTTGGGAAACGGTGCTCTACAGCAGAGGTTCTCAAAGTGGGGGTCGGGACCCCCCGAGGGGTCGCGGGACAATGAAGGGGGGTCGCCTGGTGATTTTCAAAAATCAATTAATTTTTATTAAACCTTAAGACTTACTGTATATTATCAATAACCTACTAAAGAGAAAAAATAGTCGTTTATAGTTACTATAAACTATATAGTTACTATAGTCGCTTATACAGTAGTTAATAGTTCTATTGGATTGCGACTTCTCTAGTAATTACATTATACTAAAGGCACAGCAATACTTTTAGATGCTGCAGATTTTATAACACCAGGTTAAACTTTCTAGCCCATTTACAGCACTGACATACATAAAAAAACAAAAACAAAGAATAGACTTGGGTCTATTGGTGTGTGTGTGCGTCATTGCATACAAGGTTTCTGTATTTATAACCACCACCTCAGAGAAAATTGGGGGTCACGAGTCACTGGCATTGTCATTTTGGGGGTCGCGGGCTGAAAAGTTTGGGAACCCCTGCTCTACAGCAGTGGTTCTCAAAGTGGGGGTCGCGGGACAATGACAAGGGGTCGCTTGGTGATATCCAAAACTCAAATAAATTTTATTAAACTATTAGAATTACCATATTTTATTCATAACCGACAGAATATAGTTAATAGTTGCATTAAAGAAACAACAACATAAAAATAACAATCAGCCATCAGCCTTTAATTTTAAAAGCAAAATGTAATTAAATCCATAAATGACTTTAAAAAGCATTATATGGCTAATAGACTGTTGCATTTTTGTGTTGTCAATAAGCTCATGTTTATTTTTGCCTATAATTGTGTCTGCAACGTTTACATATTTACAGTACAACCACCTTGAAAAATGGGGGTCGCGAGCCTCTGGTATGATTATTTTTGGGGTCGCGGGCTGAAAAGTTTGGGAACCCCTGCTCTACAGTACACTAAAACTCCTTTGGTTTTCTTGAGTTGTGAAGAGAGTTGCTTTTAATCTTCACTATTCATTTAGGCTGAATTGTCTCTCTAATGTTATAAATATATAATGTGAATGAATCTAAAACGCTTGTTATTTGGAGCTTTTCATCACATACATCCTCTGCAATACTCTAGGAACCTCTTGTGAGTTGTTAAGGGAGTCGTGTTTAACCTTCACCCTTGGTTTGGTCCTTCGCAGAAAGTTCTGGGAGACCTTCATCTCCATCTGCCATGAGAACCACAGCCTCCACGGCATCACCTTTGAGCAGATTAAGATCCAGCTGGAGGCCCTGGAGCTGAAGAAGACGTATGTGCTCAACCCGCTGGCCCCAGAGTTCATCCCTCGGGCCCTGCGCTCGCAGCATCCGCCGCAACAGGGGCCCGGAAAACACCAGCACTCCCCACCAAAGGTACCGAATCAGCCGCACTACATCCCACATCCTACATCCTACAATATCTCCTGTGAATATATTCTAATATTTCCCAAATGACAGATTCAGAAATTTTTCACAGTATTTCCTCTAATATTTGTTCTTCTGGAGAAAGTCTTATTTGTTTTATTTCTGCTAAAAATAAAGCAGTTTTTAATTGTTTTAAAGTCATTTTAAGGTCAATATTATTAACCCCCTTAGGCAAAATTAGTTTTGGATTGTCTCCAGAACAAACCACTGTTATACAATGACTTGCCTAATTACCCTAACTTTACCCTAATTACCCTAGTGAAGCCTTTACATGTGACTTTAAGCTCAATACTAGCGTCTTGAAGGATATCTAGGCTAATATTATGTGCTCTCATCATGGCAATAAATTTATACTGTGGCCTTAACTAATATGTATTTACACAGGAATTAATAGTTTGTTACAATGTACTTGTTGTGTAAATACATGTATTTACTGTGTACTTATGCTTGATTAAATACATGTAATTACATCTGTAATTAACTTTTGCAATTACATTTGTAAATACACTGTTGACCATCGCTTACACCTAAACCCACCCTTAAACCTACCCATGCCACCAAACCTGTCCATAACCCAACCTCTATCCCAACTCAAATGCACCAGAAGTGTTCTTAAATGCATTATAAACGCAGTAAGTACATTGTATTTATCTTTTGATGCAAGTATATAGTAGTTAAGGACACTTAGTATAAAGTGGGACCGTACATTTTATTTAGTATTATGCATTATATAGATTGTCATGTATTTTACTATAGGCTATAATGAAGGAAAAACATGCGTTTTTCCACTATTTAATATGCATACGTAAACATTGCTTTAAATATTATGTCAAGAATATTTACCTGAAATTCTTGAAAAGGTCATGGAGTATGGGGCCAGATCAGTCTCAAAAATAATACATTTACAAATGAAATTCATACATGCACAGAACAATTCACATTTACAAAGTCCAGTTTGTAAATTAAAAACACAATTCATGAATAATAAATATTTTCACCAAATGAATTGGTTTTGTGCACATTATGAATTGAAATTTTGAATTTACGAATTGCATTTATTTATTTTCGATTCGTGTTTTGAATTAACGAATTGGATTTGTGTTTTTTTTAAATCGCATTTTAAATCTACAAATTGGATTTGTGTATTTACGAATCTTGTTTTGAATTTACGAATTGGATTTGTGTTTTTAAATTGATTTTTGAATTTACAAATTGGATTTGTGGATTTGCTAATCGTGTTTTGAATTCACGAATTTGATTTGCGTATTTACGAATCGTGTTTTGAATGAACGAATTGGATTTGTGTTTTTTTTTAATCGGATTTTAAATCTACAAATTGGATTTGTGTATTTACGAATCTTGTTTTGAATTTACGAATTGCATTTATTTATTTTCGAGTCATGTTTTGAATTAACGAATTGGATTTGTGTTTTTTTTTTTATCGCATTTTAAATCTACAAATTGGATTTGTGGATTTACGAATCTTGTTTTGAATTTACGAATCAAATTTGTGTTTTTAAATTGAGTTTTGAATTTACAAATTGGATTTGTGGATTTGCTATTCGTGTTTTGAATACACGAATTTGATTTGCGTATTTACGAATCGTGTTTTGAATTAACGAATTGGATTTGTGTTTTTTTTTTTTATCGCATTTTAAATCTACAAATTGGATTTGTGTATATACGAATCGTGTTTTGAATTTACTAATTGCATTTATTTATTTTCGAATCGTGTTTTGAATTAACGAATTGGATTTGTGTTTTTTAATCGCATTTTAAATCTACAAATTGGATTTGTGGATTTTCCTTATCGTGTTTTGAATTCACGAATTTGATTTGCGCATTTACGAATCGTGTTTTGAATTAACGAATTGGATTTGTGTTTTTGAATCGAGTTTTGAATTTACAAATTGGATTTGTGGATTTACTAATCGTGTTTTGAATTCACGAATTTGATTTGCGTATTTACAAATCGTGTTTTGAATTTACGAATTAGATTTGTGTATTTTTTAATCGAATTTTGAATTTACGATTTGGATTTGTGTATTTTTGAATCGTGTTTTGAATTTACGAATTGGATTTTGTTGACTTTTATCGTAAAAGTAAACAAAAAAAAAAGTATCCACCCCGAGCTCCAACAACACTTGTTAAACCACCCTCGTTTCATCAACCACTGCGTCACGGTCACCAATACCAAGCTGACCAAACAAAGATCTTGTGCTCCGTGATGTCAGGACATGTACTCGCATTTTTTTTTTGATTGATATACAAAGACCGTTTACGGGCATTACTATAAATGTGGAAAAGTGCAACACTCAGTATGGCCGCCTCAGCAAAGAAAGTCCCGCCTTTCAGTCGACACAGCCAATCAGCAGTCCTAATAGCCTCACGGTTCAGAAGAAAATCATCACACACATCCATGACATATCCAGTCTTTGCTCAGTGTTTATAAACGCGTCCATTAGTTACAATGGAAACAGCCGTAAAGGAGATTGCTGTTGTGCCAATCGTTGCCCAATTGCAGTAGCTAGAGCAAGCTAAAAACTACGTGTTTTAAATGTAATTAGAGTTTAAGCTACAGCAGTAATGAGGCAGGTCGCTTCAGATTTTGAAATATGTTAAGTTTTCAATACCACAAGGAAGAAAACTCCACAATATTAAAAGTTTCCGCATTAAAAGTCGAAGCTAAAATGTCGGAATGAGGCAAATTTTTAATCTTTTTCATTCTTCTCTTAATTTCTAACTAAAACAAAAGTCCTGATATTATCATTAATATTATTTGACTGATCACAGCTAACATGGACGTATATATATATTTGTTTGTTAACTGATACTAATGTAAATACTTCACCGTTTTATTTATATTAGTGGTAGATAATACATTATTGATATGATAAGCACATTTTTCCAGCGTTTTATTTCACCGTGTGCATAGCAGAAATATAGTAACGCATATAAATCGATGCTGACGTGTGTTCAGATGCGCTTTGACGCGATGTGCTGTGATGTGGAGTCACGCATGCTGACATTAATAAAGGCTTTGGTTGTGTGAGCAGCAGAGCGCATCCGTCTAAACGCCAGCCTTAAAAGGAATAATATGCCAATCAATCCTCTGCCCTGAGGAGAGGAAGGTAAACATGCCAGAATAGATGAGCGCGGACACTTCCTCCCCCCCCTTTTCTTTCTCCAGCTCAGATTGGTGTCTGTTTCTCCTCAACCCCTGCACTTCATTGGCTCCATCACTCGGGTTAGTTAGTTAGTTAGTTAGAGAGAAGAACCGACTTGCTTGATTTAACTAATAAGTATGTCCACACAGAATCTGTGCGTGCAGAAATCTGCAAATCTTCAGCCCCTCATTGAGTCTGTTTACTTGTAAAAATTAAATGTATTCAGTTTTTACATTGCCATGTCAAAGCAGTAAGTAAATCAGCACACTATCATCTCAGAAACATTGTTTCCAGTGAAGACTTAAAGCAAACTTGTTCATGCTTTTATCAGCAGCAGGGTGGATTACTGTAACAGCCTGCTCACTGGCCTTCCCAAAAAAGACAATCAGACAGTTGCCCGGCCAGGATTCTGACCAGAAGCAGGAAATCAGAGCACATCACACCTGTCCTCAGGTCTCTACACTGGCTGCCAGTTACATTCAGAATGGATTTTAAAGTATTATTACTGGTCTATAAATCACTAAATGGCCTAGGAGCTCAATACATTACAGATATGCTCACTGAATACAAACAAAACAGATTACTCAGATCTTTAGGATCAAATAATCTAGAAATTCCAAGAGTTCAGTCGAAGCAGGGTGAATCTGCCTTCAGCCACTAACAGCGCCCCTCGCTGCTGGAATCATGAAAAATGATCAGATGTGCTCCAACATTAGGCACATTGAAATTGAGACTGAACACATCTGTAGCTGTGTCTTTACTGAATGAGCACTGTGCTGCGTCCGACAGATCATACTATTGTGTTTTTCCTTTTCATTCTTTTATAACCTGTTTTAACACATTTTAATCTGTTTTTAATCATTTTTATTTATTTTATGCTCTTAAACTTGATAATAATAATAATATAATAATAATAGTAATATGATATATTAAATATAATAAATATATAATAATATAATATAAATAAAAATAAAATATAAATATAATATAATTATAATTATATAATTATGAATTATTATTATAATTAATTAATTAATTAATAATTATAATTAATTATAATTTAATTTATTAATAATTATTATTATTAATTATATTTATTAATTTAATAATTAATTATTATTTAATTTATAATTAAATTATAATTAATTAATTAATTATAATATAACCTGTTTTAACACATTTTAATCTGTTTTTAATCATTTTTATTTGGTTTTTATGCTCTTAAACTTGATAATAGATAATAATAATAATAATAATAATAATAATATAATAATAATAATAATAGTCATATGATATAATAAATATAATAAATATATAATAATATAAATATAAATAAAATATAAATATAATATAATTATGAATTATAATTAATTAATTAATTAATTATAATTAATTATAATTTAATTTATTAATAATTATTATTATTAATTGTTATATTTATTAATTAAATAATTAATTATTATTTAATTTATAATTAAATTATAATTAATTAATTATAAATATTAATTATATAATTATTAATAATTATAATATAAATATATAATATAATGATATTAATAGATAATGCATTTAATACACATTCAGTTTCAATATACATTCTACTATTTTTCAAAATCTGAAATATTTTCGAGTATTTAAATTAATTATGTATGTATATTAGTGCAATATCTATCTGTTTTTTTGTATTAAAACAAAACAGCCCTCGTTTGCATTTTTCATGCAACCAAACAACTTCCGAATCAGAGTCCATTGATGTGATCCGCTGGGAATGCGTGGCTTTTCAAAACCGATCAATGTGGGCATGAGTGCATAGAGAGTGACTCCAGGTCAGCACGTTTGAGGGAAACGCAGATCACGGCCGGCCATTTCAATAGCATCTGATGAGATGCTTTCTGAAATTACTGCGCCGAAAATGGGGACGCACCTGTCAAAGAGATGAACCAAAGCAAACGGAGAAGTCTATAATTAACACGCCAATCACGATATTTATTTACTGAAAAGAATGGGTTTTTGAGTTCTCGTGTTCGATTGGCTGGATTTCCATTGAAGCTTTTGTTTTTAATTACGGACTAAATTGCTGTAGCTTTTAAAAAGCTGTGCTGATCGTCAAAACAAATCACCACAGATCCTCTTGAAATCACTTCAATGCCACGATTATTAACCCTTGTGTGCTGTTGGAGATGTTTTCATCCACTCCAGGGTGATTTTAAGTCTTAGCTTGGCCACGACTTTCTCTGTTTTTCAGCAAATGGAATGATCAAATCTTATTTCGACAGACATTTTGGGAAAATGCATTGAAAGATTTCCAAAACTCAACAACACACTTGCAAATTAACTACTATTTGGTTATGTTGGGGGCTGTTTTTGCCCCATTGACTTCAATTATAATCTCTTTCTATGATTGCTAAGCCTCCTTGATTGCTGGTTGGTTTTTCGTTGTTGCGAAGAGATACAATTAGAAATCTATCTTGTTGATCATCACAAACCGTTTTGCACAGGCCTATCTGAAGGATTAACGGTGCCAACTGATGATCAACAGCCCAAACAGAGAAAACCAGCAACAATCAAGAATGCATGACTACATGCTGTCATGACTAAGCAATCAGAATATGTGGTTATAATGGAAGTCAATGGGGCAAAAACAGCCCCCAACATAATGAAAGGGGAGTCAATTTGAACTCGACCCGCTCGCTGTATTTTCTGTTATTTCTTTGTTAATTATATTAATGACAATAATTCATATGCATCCACAGAGGGACATCTCTACAGAAAAGTGTCATGTACATATCACAGTACTGCCGCATAGTCTGTTTTTCCCCACTGTTGTGCAGCTCTAGTGCTGTAATTCAAGCTCCAAAATGCGAGAGTTTATTCCACTCTGTTCGCTGAGGATGTTTTGTTTTTCTTGGAAATCATCATCATCAAAATCCAAACGCCTCCTCAAAACACCCTCTGCCCTCATTTTACTCAAACTCAACCCACATGGAGCCAGCGAGACGAGATCTGCCTGACCATGCGGAAGTACAGCGGCGCAAGCGCTCTGACAAATCAGTGCTTCCTCATGGAGATGCTTGTGTACAGTGGGGAAGGGGAAACAGCCCTCAAGAACCTAGAAAGAGAAAAAATTGTGCGTGTGTGTGTGTGTTAGGGATGCAACAATACAGTTAGCCCACGGTTCGATACATACCTCGGTTTTTTTAACGCTGTTTTCGGTTCGGTTCTCATGGCTTGACATGTGCCCGCATCTCCAATCACCAAAAACATCTGCAAATCTTTAGCATTAACACCCGCACTGCCTTTGTTATTTTTATGTGTCTCTCAGAACCAGTTGGTCATGTTTGCTTAAAGGATTCAGCGAGGGATTATCACTATTTGGAGGACTTTATTACCTTCTCTGCTATCCTGCCTTTAGACAGTGATGTTGCTGGGTGATGCGCTGCAGATGTGCAGTCATGGTTATACGTGTAAATCAATGCTTGCACACAGTTATTTTTTGTTCACTGTTTTTTCTTTTATTAGCATTATACTTACCGGCAAAACCGAAATGTCCTCACACCGCAGATTTGAAAGACGCTGGCGCTTCCTCGTACTGTTGCTTCACTTTGCCGGCGCTTCCTGGTTCTGTTGCCTCAGCCTCACTTCACCGCCGCTCGCCATGTTAAAGTGTGGAATGATGGTCAAGCGCCCTCTAACTTTAGAGCACAGTGATTGGATGTTTACTCGCGGGGAGGAGTTTCCTCATCTCAGCTCATGGACTTACAAGCACACACAGTCAATTCGGGGAGATATAAAACGCACAGAAATTATGTAAACGCAAAACTGAGAAAACCGCAATTCACAAGCCCGTATTGAACCGTGGAGGTCCTACCGAACGGTTCAATATTATATTGAGAACAGTGGCATCCCTAGTGTGTGTGTGTGTATATATATGTGTGTGTGTATATATATATATAAAGTCCATTATTTTCTGTAATGTACTGATAAACATTAGATTTTCATACATTTTAGATTCATTACACACAACTGAAGTTGTTCAAGCCTTTTATTGTTTTAATATTGATGAATTTGGCATACAGCTCATGAAAACCCAAAATTCCTATCTCAAAAAATTAGCATTTTCGACCTTGGCAGTAGACAAAATTATGCCAAAATATGAATTCATTGGAATATTAAAGTAATGATCTGAAACATTAAAGCGTGACATGCATGTAAAAATATAAACAATCTGTAAGGGGCACATACATTTTCACACCTGTGAAAAAGTGTTTGCCCCCTTATTGCTTTCTTATTTTTTCACACTTTATATATATATATATATATATATATATATATATATATATATATATATATTTATGTGTATATAGTTTTATATAGTATTATTACACACTAGATTATAGATATCCTTAAACTTAACAGACTGGAACTAACAGTTGAATTTTTTTATTGTGGTTTAACGAGACCTTTAAGTTATTTAAGCTAATTGATTTATTGAGAAAACATGAAGTGGAACACAGCATTTCCTTGCAGCAAGACCCCCTTCCCCCTTCACCGTTTCCATCCGTTCTCCTTCACCCCCCAGCAATGTCTCACTCAGACCCTCCTCTTCCTCTTATTTTCAGGCGAAAGGACAGCTGGCCAATCACACGGAGCCCTTCCCCCCTGAAGGTTTCGGTAAGTGACCTCCTGCTCTTCAGGCCTTCAGCATTTTCACACCTCTTCACAGCATTTTCTTAATTGATGCGAGTGTTGTGTGTTCTCCAGCCCTGCGTCTGCTTTAATCACGTCAATACTGACAGTTTGCAAATATTGATTATTATATGGTGACGTTGGGAGATTATTTTCAGCATTACTGATCAATTACCCTCAAAAATAGAACACACACTATTAGAATACGTTCTATTGTTCTAAACATCAAACACATTCTAAAGCTGGAGTAATTAGAATGGAATGGCAGTTAATGTTCAAACACTCCAAATAACGGTTCTAAAAATTTGTAATAAACAATAATATCTGTAATCTTATGTGTAGTAGACATAAAATAATGTAGTAGAGCTTCCTGTTAAACGTATGAGTTTAAAAGAGACGTTTGTGAGGGTGTACTTGTGTACATATAACAGCCGTTTGAGATGTGCTCTGAGCAGCAGTTACCTGGAGAATGTGACAGCTGTATTAACCCTTCACGAAGGAAGTATTTCCACAGCCTTTGACCCCGGATTGGAGGCTTTGAGGGTTTTATTGCTGTAATGTGACTGTGCTGTCAGTGTGAATCCAGCTCATTAGATTGTAAAGTGCCTTCCAGAGAAAGAGAGAGAGAGAGAGAGGGTGAGATCAGTGAAGTGGATCCATCTTCCTTCCAGACCCACTTTTGGCCCAATCAAAACACAATCCCGCAGATAATGTGTGGCAATAGTGCCAATTCTCTCTCAATTACTGCCTTGGATTGCTGTATGTGTCTGAGCAAATGGCTTGAGGTGTGTGTGCGTGTGTGTGTGTGCGCAAGCATATCCACGTGCATGTGTGCAAACACGTGCGTGCGTATGAATGTGTGTGCGTGCATATGCGTGTGTGCGTGCGTATGCATGTGTGTGCGTGCATATGCGTGTGTATGTGCGTGCATTTGTGTGCGTATGCTCGTGCGTGTGTGTGTGCATTTGTATGCCTGCGCAAGTATATGCGTGCGTGCATGCGTTCGTGAGCGTATGCGTGCATTCATATGCTGCTCAAGCATATGCGTGTGCGTGGGTTCGTTTGTGTATGCACGTGCGTTCATATGCAATCGTGTGCAAGCGTATGCATGCGTGCGTGTTCGTGTGCGTATGCGTGCGTTCGTATGCGTGTGCGAATGAGTATGCATGCATGCGTTCGTGTGCGTGCATTCGTGTGCGTATGCATGCGTGCGTCCGTGTGTGGGCGTATGCGTGCATGTGTTTGTGTGCGTTCATGTGCGTATGCGTGCATGCTTTCATGTGCGTGCGTTCGTGTGTGTATGCGTTCTTGTGCATACATTTGTGTGCGTATGCATGTGTGCAAGTGTGCGTTCGTATGCATGCGTATGCAAGCATATGCGTGCATGTGCGTGCATTCATGTGTGTATGTGCATGCATGCGTGTTCGTTTGCGTGTGCGTGCGGAAGCATATGCATGTGCATGCGTTCATGTGCGTGCGTTCGTTCGTATGCCCGTGTGTGTGTGTTTGTATGCACGTGCATGCAAGTGCGTGCGTTCATGTGTGTGTTCGTTTGCATGCGTGCGCAAGCATATGCGTGTGTTCGTGTGTGTATATGCGTGCGTGGGTTTCTACGCGTGCGCAAGCATATGTGTATGCACATGTACTTTCATATGCGTGTGCGCATGTATATGCATATGCGTGTGCCATATGCATATACAAGCATATGTGTGTGGGTGCGATTGTTTATATGCATGTGCGTGCATGCGCAAGCATATGCGTGTTCGTATGCGTGTGCGTGCATTCGTGTATGCATGTGCGTGCATGCATATGCGTGTGTATTTGTGTGTGCATACGTGCATACATGCAGATATTTGAATCTGATTTGCATATAATTTAAGACATCAGATTTATTTGTGTATTTTAAGCACGTGTCCTGTAATGTTTAAAAGCAAGGCCAGTAGCTGCTCTTTAATGTATTTAACCTCAAAAATAATGAAACTCTGATGCGTTTTCGGCTGGAAGTGGGATGAGCTCAGAATATTTCAGACCGCATTTACATCCAGACCCCATTTGTGAACAGTAATGCCTGCTATAATGTGTGCGAGACGTGTTCTTGATGGATGTGAGATTAATACGATTCATTTGAGCTTTATTTGCAAACTCATCCAGGAGGAGCACACAATTGAGCTAAAAACTAGCAGTGATGGACAGATGGGGAATCAAGACTTTAATTAAATCTGTAAACGAGGAAGATTTGGAGAAGTTTTATTTGCACAATTGATCAGTCACACGTGTGAAGCTGTCCTTTTTTGCCAAGACATTGGTTTTGAGAGCAGATAAACAAACAAGTGGATGATTAAATTCACTATTTTGCTTGGTAATTAGTAGTAAACAACAGGATAGAAGCTAATTTTGGGTTTGCTCACCCCATTGGCAGAGTATATAGCTTGTTTAAAGGGAAAACTCACTTAATTTTGGCTCATTATTTCTGAAGACAAGACAATATCTTCTACTTGTCTACAAAATGCTTCTTGATTTAGGAATTTTTAGATATTTGGACTAGAAATAAGACTAAAACTGTGGTGGTTAACTAGACATCATCGCTTTATCTCCCAGCCCCACACTTTTCTTGAACATGAGCTCATTTGGTTTGCTTTGGGAGAGTTTTAAAGGGCCCCTATTATGAAAAACAGGGTATCTGCGGGGTCCTAAAAAGCCTTTAAAGGTCTTAAATTTACTGAAATGTTGCCTTGTAGGTCTTAAATCATTTTAAACAGGTCTTAATTGTCGTGTGTCTATCGGGCTGACCAATCACCAATGAGATTTCTCAATAAAACTGTGATCATCTTCCTTATAATAACGTTTGTTTATGAGTTTTCCACAGACTGTTGTGCATAAATTGAGTTTATTATAATTGT
Organism: Danio rerio; assembly: GCF_049306965.1. Taxonomy (NCBI): domain Eukaryota; kingdom Metazoa; phylum Chordata; class Actinopteri; order Cypriniformes; family Danionidae; genus Danio; species Danio rerio. Next base: position 65,929,062 of record NC_133178.1, read on the forward strand.
TTTCACTATTATTTACTAGATTTTGACACATTTAAACTGTGTGCTTAAGAATGAACTCAATTAAAATAGTTTTGATGATCTAATTTTGGGTTTGGTTCCCCTTTGGCAGAGTATTTAGCTTGTTTAAAGGAAAAACTCATTTAATTCTGACTCATTATTTCTGAAAACAAGACAATATTTTCTGCTTGTCTACAAAATGCTTCTTGATTTAGGAATTTTTAGATATTTGGACTAGAAATAAGACTAAAACTGTGCTGGTTAACTAGACATCATCGCTTTATCTCCCAGCCCCACACTTTTCTTGAAAATGAGCTCATTTGGTTTGCTTTGGGAGAGTTTTAAAGGGTACCTATTATGAAAAACAGGTTTTCCGCTGGGTTTTAAAAAGTCTTAAATTTACTGAAATATTGTGTTGTAGGTCTTAAATCATTTTAAACAGGTCTTAATTGTCGCGTCTATCGGGCCGACCAATCACCAATGAGATTTCTCAATAAAACTGTGATCATCTTCCTTATAATAACGTTAGTTCATGAGTTTTCCACAGACTGTTGTGCATAAATTGAGTTTATTACAGTGTTTTTAAACTATTATTTACTAGATTTTGCTTGTTTTGACACATTTAAATTATGTGGTTAAAAAGTAACTCAATTAAAATAGTTTCGATGAGGCAAGTTAAAATCTTTTTCATTGGCCCAACCATGCCATTAGAAAAATCCTGAGCGTTTAGCCTTGTATAAGCTTCATAATGGTCTTAAAGTCTTAAATTTGACTTGCAGAAACCCTGGAGCACTCTGTGAAAATAACCAGCCTCTAATGGTCAACATTAATGAATTGTATTGTTTATATTCAGGCTTGATGAAAGCAGTCTGTAGAAACACTGATTGACATTCTCCCTTTGTATGATGTCATAAGGGGGTAAACCCCGCCCACTAATGACCATCTCTCCCTAATTAGCAGAGCACGTTAGTCTTGCTTTTGAATCTGCCATTATGCTGACTCTCAGGCATTTGTAGCTCCGCCCTCTTCTGAAAAGAGCAGTCTTATTTGCATTTAAAGCAACAGCCACCAAAACGCCACAATTAGGATCAAAGCCTACACGGGTCAGTTTCAGAGAGGTATTAAACATTATTCCTGTTCTATTTTGAGCTGAAACTTCACACACACACACACTACAGAGACATCAGAGAGTTGTTTTATATATTGTAGAAAGGGGTATAATAGGTCTACATTATGGTATAATAGCACTTTATTCTCAGTTTTGGTTGATGTTTTTTACTTCAGTTCAGCCCAATGCTGCGGTATTGATGGGAAACCCAATCCAGGCCTTTACTCCACCAGGAGCAGGAGCTCCAGCCTCTGGAAAATCACCGAGTCCCGTTCAGAGACTCGACCCTGGGGCCAGCATCCTTTACGTGCCTGCAGTCTATGGAGGAAATATGGTGATGCCCATGCCTCTTCCGGTACCACAATTGGTTAATTTTTTTACTTTTATGTATTATGTTTGTGTACGGTGTATATTTATTATGCATATATGATTGCACACATGCATGTATATATTTATTTATTTATTTTTTTTTTTATTTTACTTATTGTGTTTATTTTTTATTTTTTATTTAATTTGATTATTTATTTATTTTATTATCAGTTTATATATTTATTTTATTAATTCTTTATATATTCATTTGTATTATTTATATAATCGTATTTATTTATTATTATTTTGTAATTATTTTACTTTTATTGTAGTTTGTTATTTTTATTATTTATTAATTTATTTTTATTTGTGTTAACTTAATATTTATTTATTTATATTCTTTATTTAAAAATATGTTTTATATATATTTTAATATATTTAATACACTTTTAATTATTTATTATATAAATGCGTACATGCATGTATATATATTTATTTTTTATATTTTTCTTTTACTTGTTATTTATTTTTTATTTAGTTTTTTTATATTAATTTATTTTATTATTTATATATTTATATAATTGTATTTGTTTATTTTTTTATATTTTTTACTTTTATGAAATGCGCACGTAGTAATTATGCATATATAGATACATACATGCATGTATAAATTTTATTTTTATGATTAATTTAATTGTATTTATTATGTATATTTATTTAATGTATTATTTGTAATTTATTTTATTGTATTTATATTTTTTATTCTATTTATTTTGTATTTTTTAATTTTATGTAATGTGTGTGTACTGTGTATATTTATATTCACATGCATGTATATATTAATTATTTTTTATTATTTAATTTATTTATTTTTATTTAATTATTTTAGATTAGTTACTTTAGATTAGTTATTTTTGTTATTTATTTATTTTTATTATTAATTTAATTTATATTTATTTCTACTTATTTATTTTTATATGTATTTAGTTCGTTATTTTTATTTATGTATTTATTGTTATATATATATATATATTTTCATCATTTCATTCATTGTTATTTTCATCCATGTTGATCATGCCGTGAAATAGCCATAAGTTGCAGATGTGTCAATAAACAAACAAACAAACGTTACACCAGTATGACCCAACTCTCCTTTTTCCAGTTGCCCTGGGCCGGTTATCAGAGCCGTTTTCCGATGGATCCTCGCATTATGAGCCACCAGGCGGCCATGTACAACCTGAACCTGCGTCCTGCAGCCAGTCGCACCTCTCCAGTGCTGTACGGGTTCAGTCACGCGTCTCCTTTAGGCCTCAACCAGCAGCAAAATACAGAGAAAGAGCTGCTTCAGGAGCCCAGCGGGAACGGTAACACTTTAAACCAGCTCACTGCTGCAGTATTGTAGCTCAATTCATGCATGTTAGGCCCTGTTTGGTTTGTGAATAGTGTCAATATGACAGAATTTGCATTGTTAAGTGATCTATTCATTGCTAATTTGATGATTAATGCTAATATCTGAAGACAAGCACTGTTAATGAGAGCCAAACCCATAATATTTATTTTGAATGCTCAGTTTTGCAGCCATTGGTGATTCTCTGCATTGCATCTGATGTGTTTTGCTGGTATATTATCATTCTTTAGGGAAAATGGACATTAATGGGAAAGCTGAGCACTGTCGACTGCTGACGCCTGAGAGAAAAGCCCCTGAACTGAAGGAAAAACAGGTACAATTCATCTACATATACTTTAAAAATCTAAAACTAGTCGCACTTTACGATAAGGTTTCATTAGTTAATGTTAGTTCATTTATTTACTAACGTGAACTAATTATGGACGATGCTTGTTAATCTTAGTTGAACATTTACTAATGCATTATTGAGAGCCAAATTCAAGTTTGTTTACATCAGTGAGTTAACAAACTAACAATGAACAACTGTGTTCCCATTAAATAAGCTTAACTAACACGAACGAATCCTGTGAGAAATGTGTGGTTCTTTGTTTGTTCATGTTAGAAATAATTAGTTAAAATGAAGCGAGTTTTTCAATAAAACAAGCTAAATAATCATCATAATAATCAATAAACTTGCATTAAAGCTAAAACAGGTTTATTCTGCTTACCCCATTGGCAGATTATCAATCAATTAATCAGGCCTTTATTTGTCACGTACACTTCCGTATAGTAAAATTACGTAATACACTTCCGTATAGTAAAATTACGTAATACACTTCCGATAGTAAAATTACATAATACACTTCAGATAGGAAAATTACGTAATACACTTCCGATAGTAAAATTACATAATACACTTCAGATAGGAAAATTACGTAATACACTTCCGATAGTAAAATTACGTAATACACTTTCGTATAGTAAAATTACGTAATACACTTCCGTATTGTAAAATTACGTAATACACTTCCTTATAGTAAAATTACGTAAAACACTTCCGATAGTAAAATTACGTAATACACTTCCGTATAGTAAAATTACGTAATACACTTCCGTATTGTAAAATTACGTAATACACTTCCTTATAGTAAAATTACGTAAAACACTTCCGATAGTAAAATTACATAATACACTTCCGTATAGTATAATTACGTAATACACTTGCGTATAGTAAAATTACGTAATACACTTCCTTATAGTAAAGTTACGTAATACACTTCCTTATAGTAATATTACGTAATACTCTTCCGTATAGTAAAATTACGTAATACACTTCCGATAGTAAAATTACGTAATACACTTCCGATAATAAAATTACATAATACACTTCCGATAGTAAAATTACGTAATACACTTTCGTATAGTAAAATTACGTAATACACTTTCGTATAGTAAAATTACATAATACACTTCAGATAGGAAAATTACGTAATACACTTCCGATAGTAAAATTACATAATACACTTCAGATAGGAAAATTACGTAATACACTTCCGATAGTAAAATTACGTAATACACTTTCGTATAGTAAAATTACGTAATACACTTCCGTATTGTAAAATTACGTAATACACTTCCTTATAGTAAAATTACGTAAAACACTTCCGATAGTAAAATTACATAATACACTTCCGTATAGTAAAATTACGTAATACACTTCCGTATTGTAAAATTACGTAATACACTTCCTTATAGTAAAATTACGTAAAACACTTCCGATAGTAAAATTACATAATACACTTCCGTATAGTGTAATTACGTAATACACTTGCGTATAGTAAAATTACGTAATACACTTCCTTATAGTAAAGTTACGTAATACACTTCCTTATAGTAATATTACGTAATACTCTTCCGTATAGTAAAATTACGTAATACACTTCCGATAGTAAAATTACGTAATACACTTCCGATAATAAAATTACATAATACACTTCCGATAGTAAAATTACGTAATACACTTTCGTATAGTAAAATTACGTAATACACTTTCGTATAGTAAAATTACGTAATACACTTCCGATAGTAAAATTACGTAATACACTTCCGATAATAAAATTACATAATACACTTCCGATAGTAAAATTACGGGTATTTTTCATGCAATGTTTGATGCCGCACGGTTGTCGAGCGTCGCGTACACTGTTAATCCACACTTGACTCTGCGCTCTCACAGAGAGAAAATTAAAACGAAACTTAACTGCAGCAAACTATAAAAGCAACACTTCACGCTTGTTTTGCCAACACAACGTGGCGTCTCTGTCGTCTAAACACGGTGACAGTAATGAATATTAATGAAGTTGCACAATAGAGCGCGCTGATTGGTTTGAACCAAGCCTTACTCATGCATTAATGCAGCACACTGTAAGACGTAATAAGACACACTCTGACACAGACGCCCAGTCTGCACGCTGGAATACACGATATTATGTCATGGCCGTGATGCAGCTTCAAAAATTCGTTTCAAACCGGAAGTACGAATTTGCTTGAAATAGCGCAAAAACAACCAATTTACACTTTTTAGTGAAATATAGGTGTGCTAATAGTGTTTATAGCAGTGTGGGACACATTTACCACTGTCAACAGCTCAAACACATGTGTTCTGGTGTTTCGTGACCCTTTAATGCTTTTGCACCATGAGCTTCAGACTTTGCACCTAGATCTATCTAGTAAGGACTGTACCACCATCTCCTTATTTCCCAGGGGGATCCAGAAGCAGTCCAAAACAAAGTCCAAATCCCAGTTTTGCTTTCAGAAATGAGTCAAAATGAAGTGAACAGGACTAAATTATAGTTTCTGTCATCCATTTCATGTTCAAAAACTCCCCCCAATGTGGTAAAGACTGTACCATCTGCTTATTTCGCAGGGGGATCTAGAATCAGTCCAAAACAAGAGTCCGGAGCCCCAGTCCAACATGGGCTTCCCTGCGAACCGCCTCATACGCAAAGACCCCCAGAGAGCCCTTAATTTCCACATGGCACCCCCGCATCCCGCATTCCCCTCTCATCATGGGACCAGCCAGTTCCCGCAGCAGTACGGCCTGTCCCGACCCCCTCTCCGCATGCAGACGCCCATGCACCCTCAGGCCTCCTCCTTCCCTCCGTCGTTCTACAGCGGGCCGCCGATGGGACCCCGCGGGCTGCAGTCTCCGGTGCTGGAGGGCGGTGAGGACCCGATGGGGGCCGGGATGTCTGAGGATCTGAAGGGTGTGGTCCGGGGTCTGCCTGCACAGATGCACCAGCAGCCGCTCCGGCTCAACAGCTTCGGGGAAGAGAGCTTGGACTCGCTGTTGGGCGACACTTTAGGTTTGTGTGTGTATATAGATTCTTTCCTTAGTCCTTGATAACAATGAACGCTGAAAGTCATCCTAATTGGTGAACTTGGAGCGCAGTACGCCTCCTCCCGGGCTTCCTTTTAATTTTGTTAGGAAAAAATGTCATGTTTAAGGGATCGTTCACCCAAAAATGAAAAGTCTGATGGTGAACAGATCTTGTTGTCTTCTGTGTTGTTTTGTGTGTCAGATGGTCAGGCGTCGTCGGGAATGGATGCTCTTCAGCATCAGCAGCAGGCTCGTGTGGGTCAGTGGGGGGAACACACACCCTTCCTGCCGGCCGGTGTCGCCCCCTTCCCTCTGCCACAGCAGTTGGCTCATCTGGCACAACCTGGACTGCGCATCCCTCCGCAGATCCTGAGAGCCGGATGGGGCCTGGGGCCAGCAGCAGACGAGGAGCCCAGACCCACCATGCCCAGGTCTGAACATGTAGAGTCAAAGTCAAAATTATTTGCCCCCCTGTGAATTTTACCCTCCTATTGTATTGATATTAACAGTTCATTAGCACTTATAAGCCATGATCTTATTCTACATCCCTAATCCTTCCCAATACCTAAACCCAACTACTACATTAATAACCTTTAATAAGCAGCTAATTAGTTGCTTAAGCTAAAGGTCTGAGTTAATAGTTTGTTAATAGATGGAATTGTTCATTAATATAGTGACTGTAATATGTTTGGATGATAACTGCAATGAGCTACAGGGCCCCTAAAAGAAAATGATGTATTTAATGGGGATAAAGTACATCCCGTAGGTTGTTATTGCAGAATGAAGCCTGACAGGTTTATTGAACACCCGATGTGAAACAAGGAAATGTTATATAATTTATATAAGACCTCCTGGATGTACCAGATCCTGGTTATTACAATAGTTGATAAACGGCTCAGAACACGTTTGTGTCTAATTTTAATATTTTAAGGCAGGTAGCTCAGTAATAAGTGGGATAAAGTACATCTAGGAGGTTGTTTTCTCAATAAACCCTTCGGTCTTATACAACAGTGCTCCGTTTTGTGTCGGGCTGCTGATTTACCTGTCAGGATTTATTCTGTGATAACAACCTTCGATAAGACAAAACGTTAAATACTTTAATTAACTGCAAAGCTGACTGAAATGAAAACAGCTGATGGAGTATACACTAACCTGAGCATTATTCAGACACTAGATGGAGACAAACAGTCAAAAACACAACAGAAACTAAAACAGCTGATGGAGTATACACTAACCTGCGCATTAATCAGACACTAGATGGAGACAAACAGTCATAAACACAACAGAAACTAAAACAGCTGATGGAGTATACACTAACCTGCGCGTTATTCAGACACTAGATGGAGACAAACAGCCAAAAACACAACAGAAACTAAAACAGCTGATGGAGTATACACTAACCTGCGCATTATTCAGACACAAGATGGAGACAAACAGCCAAAAACGCAACAGAAACTAAAACAGCTGATGGAGTATACACTAACCTGCGCATTATTCAGACACTAGATGGAGACAAACAGTCAAAAACACAACAGTAACTAAAACAGCTGATGGAGTATACACTAACCTGCACATTATTCAGACACTAGATGGAGACAAACAGTCAAAAACACAACAGTAACTAAAACAGCTGATGGAGTATACACTAACCTGCGCATTATTCAGACACTAGATGGAGTCAAACAGTCAAAAACACAACAGAAACTAAAACAGCTGATAGAGTATACACTAACCTGCGCATTATTCAGACACAAGATGGAGACAAACAGCCAAAAACGCAACAGAAACTAAAACAGCTGATGGAGTATACACTAACCTGCGCATTATTCAACCACTAGATCGAGACAAACAGTCAAAAACACAACAGAAACTAAAACAGCTGATGGAGTATACACTAACCTGCACATTATTCAGACACTAGATGGAGACAAACAGCCAAAAACACAACAGAAACTAAAACAGCTGATGGAGTATACACTAACCTGCGCGTTATTCAGACACTAGATGGAGACAAACAGCCAAAAACACAACAGAAACTAAAACAGCTGATGGAGTATACACTAACCTGTGCATTATTCAGACACTAGATGGAGAGAAACAGTCAAAAACACAACAGAAACTAAAACAGCTGATGGAGTATACACTAACCTGCACATTATTCAGACACTAGATGGAGAGAAACAGTCAAAAACACAACAGAAACTAAAACAGCTGATGGAGTATACACTGACATGTGCATTATTCAGACACTAGATGGAGAGAAACAGACAAAAACACAACAGAAACTAAAACAGCTGATGGAGTATACACTAACCTGAGCATTATTCAGACACTAGATGGAGACAAACAGAAAAACACAACAGAAACTAAAACAGCTGATGGAGTATACACTAACCTGCGCATTATTCAGACACTAGATGGAGACAAACAGTCAAAAACACAAAGCTGGCAGAAACTAAAACAGCTGATGGAGTATACACTAACCTGCAACAATTCTGTGATGATAACCTCCTGGATGTACTGTTGCACATGATGTAATGTTCTGCTCCTCCATCTGAATAACAGGTATCCGGGTCTGCTCCGTGAGATGCTCCCGCAGGATCAGCAGTATGAGCAGCGGGACCCTGCAGAAATGCCTCCTCCTCAGTCTCGTCTCCTTCAGTACCGTCAGCAGATCCAGCCCCGGAGCCCTGGAGACCTGCCGTCCCCCTCATCCTCAGCCCCAAACCACAACTTCCCGGCCCCAGCCCAGCCCTCGTACCCCGACACCAGCCGAGAGCCGCCTGTGGGCTTCAGTCAGGCCCCGTTCCCGCCGGATCACAGCGCGGGGCCACTTCCAGTCAAGTACCTGCTCCAGGAGGCCCACTGGCCCCATCCCGGACACATGCTGGGCCACGGGTTGCCCTTCGGCCTACAGGCGATGGCACAGCGGCAGGATCCAGGGCCGCTGCAGCACCAGCAGCAGAAACAGCAGCTCCAGGCCCCGCAGAGCTCCCTGCACAGCCTAGATGAGGTGAGCGCACCAGTGGTTTACTACGGTTTTACATTCACTTGTCCTGAATCGGTAAACCTGAAGTCACTACTTGAAGAGTAGAGAAAAAAAGGCAGAATGAGTGTGTGTGTGTGTTTGATTGCATTATTTCCTCTCTGTCTCTGTGTCAGTATGAACCACGTGGCCCGGGGCGGCCCCTCTACCAGCGCAGGATCTCCTCTAGCTCCCCTCAGCCGTATCCGGACAGCCTGGAGCCCCAGGACCAGCCGGTGCCCTCCTACAGATACCCCTCAGCAGACCTGTGGCTGGGTGGCCCCGGTCCTGTCCCGGGTCCCGCTCCCATTCACAACATTCCATGCAATGGAGCCAGTCACATCGGCCCCCACCGCGAGATTTTAGGTATGCCGCAGTCCTGTGAGCATTAATTCCGCACATTTGCACATTGTAACGTACTCTATTGTTCCTCAGTTTCAAAGGCGATGAGTGAAGAACAGATGAAGGCCGAGTGTCTCCAGCCTCCTCCTCCGCCGCCTCCTCATCCGGCCAGTGCAGCGTCTCTCCAGCATCACGGACAGTTCCCACCTCTTCTGCCCAGCAAGCAGACGCCGCCAGACCCCGGTGGAGGAGGAAACACCAGCCCTGCGGGACACCCCAAACCCCCCACCATGTCCTACGCCAGTGCCCTGCGCGCGCCGCCCAAACCACGGCCGATGCTGCCCGAGCAGAGCAAGAAGAACAGCGACCCCATCTCGCTCTTACAGGAGCTTAGCATAGGCAGTTCAAACAGTAGCAATGGCTATTACACCTATTTTAAATAAGTCCATATCTATATGAACTATATACACCCGTTTAAAAACGAATAGGATATTCATTTTAAAAAAACAAACACAAAAAAATGTTGGAGAAAAAAAAATAGAATATCGATTTTTAAAAAAGAAAACTGTTGGAAAAAAATATATATAATAAAATTTGAAGAAAAAAAAACTTTTTTTTTTTTTTTAATAAAATAAAAAAACTAAATTTGAATAAAATGGTGAAAAAAATGTTGGGAATAAAAATCGAATAAAATTTGTAAAAAAAAAAGAAGAAAAAAAGTTTTAAAAATTTGAAGAAAAAAAACGAAAAAATAAAATAACGATTTGAAAAAGAAACCGTTGAAAAAAATTTGAATAATTTTGGAAAAAAAAAACGTTGGAAAAAATTTTTTTAATAACAATTTGAAAAATAAAAAACGGAAAAAAAAATTGAATAAAATTTGAAATAAAACGTTGAAAAAAAATAATATTAATTTGAAATAAAAATGTTGGAAAAATTTAGAAAAAAAAACAACGTTGAAAAAATAGAATAAAAATTAAAAAAACTGAAAAAAATTAAATAAAATAAAAAAATGAAAAAAATAGAATAAGGATTTAAAAAAACGTTACAAAAAACGTCTTTTGATTTTGTGGAATAGTTAGACTTTTTTGCGTTTTATTATTTTTTACTTGCTTTAGTACTCTAGTTGGTTCTTTTACAGTTTGGCATCTGTGATTTTACAAAAAAACGAATCAGCATATAAATATATATATATAAATAAATGAATAAATATATATCATGAGACACCAAAACATTTGGGGGAAAACAAACACACACGCACACACACACACACACACACATTTATGAAATAAAGAAAAAAAAAAAGATTTTTTTAAAAACACCACCATGATTGGGTTGACCACTCAGCTGCCTGTCTGTTTTGTAATTATTATTAATATTATTATTAAATGTCCCGCTCTTTTTGCATCCACGATTCAGAAGTTAGAAAATAAACTCGTTGAAGTGATTTTTTTTTTTTCCTTTCCCAGCTGGCATTTTTTAATGATGTTCAGTTTCTTGGTGTGTTTTTTTCTCGTGCTCGCAGCTGAGTGGTCAGTCGACTTGGATTAAAAAACTAAAAATATTATAAAAAGTTGTATAGCTGTAGACAAGACTTTTCTCAAACTTGTACATATGAATAAATGAATACATGAGATGACCGTTTGTGTGCTGCCTTCTTTTACTGATACATCCACATTCATTCATTCACTTTCAACTTTTATTGTCATGCTTAGTGTTTGGCCGGTGGCGTGCAGGAATTACTAAGCCACATTAGATGCTGTTTCAAAGTGAATATTCCGAGTAGCGGTGAACAATATAGGGAGCGTCACAGGCCGTCGTTGTTCAGAATTGACCCAATGTGAATATAACACCTTCAGCAAGTAAAGCAGGCTAGGCCGAATAGCACTATTTACTGATGTTTTGTTGTTAAATTAAATATAAATCTACATTATTGATGCTGTATAAAGGCCCTTATAAATCTGAAAAAAGTCACATCAATCTTTCACCAGGAGATTTCAGTTGCTGAACAACACTTCTGTGCATGTAAAGGCAGGGCCAGCGCGTTTATAGAGGCGACCTAGGCAGCTGCCTAGGGCGGCAGAATAGAGAGGGCGGCGGAGACACTACCCCAGACACCACCCTCACCTCTCGCGCCCTCAGTTATATCCGCGACTAATATAGTGGGTGGTGTCCGCGACACTACTCTAACCACCCGCGCCCTCAGTTCGCATCTAGGGCGGCAGGATAGAGAGAGCGGCGTCCGCGACACTATCCTCACCACCTGCGCCCTCAGTTAAATCCGCGATTAATCAAGAGGGCGGTGTCAGCGACACTACCCTCACCACCCGCTCCCTTAGTTATATCCGCGTCTAGGGCGATAGAATGGGCGGAGTGACCGTCTTTTGCCTAATAAGGAAGTTCAGCTTGCACCGGCCCTGTATACAGGGTTTCTACAGGTTACATCAAATCAAATTTAAGACCTTTTTAAGACCTTATCAAGACCATAATGAATGAAATTTCAGATGTTCAAAATAATTGGAATGTTCAAAATAAAACTGTAAAAAGCACAATAAATAAATGACTCGCCTCAGTTCCTTCCAGAGTTTCCCGCCACAGGAAGTGACATCACTTGTGGAGCAGTAAGTTGCATGCTTTTTCTATCAGTGCTTTACAGATTGCTCTGCCTTTGATAACAGAGTTGAGCAGAACGTTGACACACACACAATGTGTTTTTTTATAATTAAAGTTAATAAACAGATTTTCTGTATTGTCTGTAGAGTAAGTGCACAAAAAGATGAAACATTTGACAATTTATAATAATTGAAGCTGAATGTAAGAATTAATCCTGGGTCTCAAAACACCACAAACCTTGGGTTACCGTTCATAATGATGAAAACTAGGCAATTCCCTGCTGAAGCTTAAACCAAGCTTGTCAGCAGGTTTTAGCTGGTTAACCAGGCTGGTTTTAGAGGGGTTTTGGCCATTTCCAGGCTGGTTTCCAGCCCTTTGCTGGTCAAGATTGAAAATAAAAAACAAGCATGACCAGCCTGGTTTAAGCTGGACTCCCAGCCTGACCAGCTAAAACCAAGATTGGAAATGGCCAAAATCCTTGTAATCCAGGCTGGTCGACCAGCAAAAACCAGCCAACCAGTCTAGGCTGGTTTAAGCTTTTTTTTCAGTAAGGTTTTAATAAAATAACAACTTAATCCTCATAAAAAGTTGTTATCATGTGTTTTCATGCACTGATGTTCAATACATAAACCCTAGAAAAATGTCCTGATACATTTGAGGTGTCATGTTTGGATGGAGATACAGAAGAAATGCTCAAATATCTAAAAACTTCTTAAATCAATTAAGTATTTTCTGAGAGTATTGAGATGACACTTTTGCTTGACTAGAAAATGCTTCTTCATTTAAGAATTTTTAGATGTTCGGATTAGAAATAAGGGAAAAACTGAGCTATAAAATCATTGCAGTGTACCTAACGTTACGAACATCAGTCGGCCATTTTGGAGCAGAATGTAAACAAATGTTGCGTCCTGAGCGGAACGACACTGGTAATTTACCTGATTATTAATTTTGTAAATTGTCGATTATTCTCATGTTTGGGGCCATAGTAATCGGTCGGACACACACACACAAAAAAAAAAAAAACAGAACTAACGTTACTGCCGAAAATTATGAGGCAGAAGGGAAAGCTGTACTGAATGTATGAAGAAATTAATATCTGGAAATGTTTTCTTACAGCAGTTTGATTCCATCAGTTAGCTATGAATAATCTCGTCCCTGTACTTGATATTATGGGATGCAAATTTTCAGCTTCCTCCCTGCTGAAAAATCCAGCTTAAACCAGCCTAGGCTGGTTTTAGCTGGTTGAGACCAGCCTGGTTCTAGAGGGGTTTTGGCCATTTCCAGGCTGGTTTCAAGCCATTTCCAGCCTGGTCTTAGCTGGTAAGGCTGGAAAATGACCAGCTAAAACCAGCTTGACCAGCCTGGTTTAAGCTGGACATAGCTGGTTTTGGTTGGGCTCCCAGTCTGGCTAGGCTGGTCCAGCTGGTTTTAGCTGGTCATCTCCCAGCCTGACCACCTAAGACCAGGCTGGAAATGGCTGGAAACCAGCCTGGAAATAGCCAAAAACCCATCTAAAAACAGCCTGGCTGGTTTTTTCAGTAGGGATAGACACACAAAAAGCGTTTATAGACACAAATAACGTTTAACTGTGTACACACATATATTATGCATGCACACAGTAGTCCATATTCTCAGTGTTTTCCCGGTATTTCCATTGGCTTTCATTGTGCACTCACGCGTTTATCCACAAACATGGCCCACCGTGACGTCGATTCCCGAACTCTCCAACCATTTTTTCTTGGCGTAAACGAGAAAACACTCTTTGATAACGAAACCTTTTGCAGATATACATATTTAAAATACCTTTTTCTCCTGGAATCTGAGACACATTTCATATACAAATGAAAAATCATAATAAATAACGCTCATGCAAGCAGGGAATCAAGGTTTGGTATGTGTCTTAATACAAGCTATTGAATTAGAAAAAAGGACAAAACCACAAATATATATGTCATTATTTAAACAGTCTTTCTTGAGGCTTATCGCTGAAATCGTCTCACTTAAACACTGTAAATTCACCTTAAAAGTGGTAGATTCTCCCTAAAGTTTACTTAAAAGTCACCATGAAATATGTATTCCCTGCTGAAAAATCCAGCTTAAACCAGCTTAGGCTGGTTTTGGCTGGTCAACCAGGCTGGTTTTAGAGGGGTTTTGGCCACTTCCAGGCTGGTTTCCAGCCATTTCGAGCCTGGTCTTAGCTGTTTGGGCTGGGAGATGACCAGCTAAAACCAGCTTGACCAGCCTAGCAGGCTGGGAGCCCAGCCAAAACCAGCTATGTGCAGCTTAAACCAGGCTGGTCAAGCTGGTTTTAGCTGGATTTAGCTGGTCATTTTCCAGCGTGACCAGCTAAGACCAGGCTGGAAATGGCTGGAAACCAGCCTGGAAGTGGCCAAAACCCCTCTAAAACCAGCCTGGTCGACCAGCTAAAACCAGACAACCAGCCTAGGCTGGTTTAAGCTGGATTTTTTAGCAGGGTTAGGATTATAGGATATCTCACAGTTCCAATAATTGTTTCCCCAATATTTTTGTTTATTCCTAACAACCTTGCTTTGAGTTAACCTTGTGATTTTAACGTGCTTGCAAAAAATGAAAATGCATCATTTTGAATTGCAATTACATAAGAATTATCAAAAAACTGCATCGTTTATTGTTGCCGAAACAAGCTTGTTTAAAACAACCTCCATTTCATGCCGACTTTAAAGGGTGAAGTTATACAGCAAATATCCATCGCTCATCAAGAATACTTTTACATTCCTTTATCTTCACATTGGTACTGTTAGGGTAGAAATAACTGTACACAATAGACTGTACACACTATAAACAAGTCCCTAAATATACATTCTAAGCTGTCATCTATTGCATATAAGCATGAACACACATAAACATGTTTACTCAATACTATAAAATATACAAAAAGTCATATTAAATAATTCATACAGACATTTAAAGAGTAGTTTAGCCAGAAATTAAATTTACTCACAATCCTCAATCCTTCTGTCACATGAACATGGTAGTCTTAATTTTATCTTGGCTCTTTTATACAGTATAATATAATGGTGTTGAATGGTGACGGTTATTTTGAAGCTTTCAAAATCTCCTTAACAAGCTAAAACGCTTTTCCTTCTTCAGTTTTAGTCTTGTTTTTTGTCCAAATATCTAAAAATTCCATAATCAAGATGCATTTTCTAGACAAGCAAAAATAATGTCTTGTTTTCAAAAATAATCAAGAGTCAAAATGAAGTATTTCCTTAAAACAAGCAAAATATTGTTGTTTGCCTTGTAGGATTTTGCTTACTCTATTTTGCTTGTTTTAAGGAAAAAGTCACTTAATTTTGACTAATTTCTGAAAGCAAGACAATATTTTTTGCTTGTCTGGAAAATGCATGTTGATTTAGGAATTTTTAGATATTTAAAATAGAAACGAGACAGAAACTTGCATACACCACCAGGGGGTTAGCGCACGTCTTCTCAGAATTTCCTTAAAAAAAAAACACACATAAAAATGCATTTAAAATTGATGTCAATGTTGCTGTCCTGTAATCGATTTTTGACTTGTTTCTTGACGTCAATGTTAGATGTCAATTTAATGTCGTTTTGACATCATGCTAGTTTACAATAATTGTAGAGATACAAAATACACTACAAATTTGCATTTTGAAATTGAAGCTGTCATATAAATATAACGTTTTTTTTTATCATAAAAATTTTGTGTCGTTATTTTGGTGGCCGAAAAAACATCAGTGTGTGGATGTCAAAATAGACGTCGAGATTTCAACATCAAAGCGATTTGTATTTTTGAAGTGTTTCAAAGCAAAACAAGATTATTTCACTTACGAATGAACAGATAGCTAATAATAAAACACCTAATTATATCAGGTGACTACCTTAGAGTGTTATGTAATCGATTTTTTTGTTTATTAATGTCAATTTAACATCAAGCTAGTTCACATTAATCATAAGGATAGAAAATCCAGTGCAAATTTGGAATTAAACCTTTCATATAAATACAATTTTTAAATATTTTACAATACATAGTGTCCTTATTTTGGTGGTCAAAAGAGCATCAATGTGTGGATGTCAAATAGACATCAAGATTTCATCAGCCTGAAATTGATTTACATTTTTGATGTGTTTTTTGTTTTTTATTTTAAAGCAACAACTAGAGTATTTCAAGCAAATAGCTCAAAATGACGTCAACAACACGTAAAAATGTCAACTGACTATCTTTGAATGTCTTGTATTCAACTTTTTATGTCAATTTAACGTCGTTTTAACATCAAGCTAGTTCACATTAATTGTAGGCATAGAAAATCCAGTGCAAATTTGGAATTGAAGCTTTCATATGAATACAACTTTTTAATACTATAATACTTTATACATTTTGTATTGTCATTTTGATGGTCAAAAAAGTGTCAATGTGTGGATGTCAAATAGACGTTAAGATTTCATCAGCATCAAATCGATTTGCATTTTTGACATGTTTTTTTTAATTTCCAAGTAAAAACAAGATTATTTTACTTACAAATGTACAAGTAGCTCAAAATGATGTCAAAAACACGTAAACATGTCAGGAGACTACCTTGGAATGACCTGTAATTGATTTTTGATGTCAGTTTAACGTCATTTTAACATCAAGCTAGTTGACGTTAATTGTAGGGACAGAAAATCCAGTTCAAATTTGGAATTGTAGCTTTCATATGAAAAAAATATTTTTAATATTATAATACTTTAATTTTGTGTTGTTATTTTGATGATTAAAAAAGCATCAATGTTTGGATGTGTAATAGACGTCAATATTTCGACATTAAATCGATTTGCAATTAAATTTTATTTGCTTGTAAAGCAAAAAAAAGATTTACTTACAAATAACTCAAAATAATGCCTTAAACATGCATTTTTGATTTGTTTTTTTTTCAAAGCAAAAACAAGTTTATTTTACTCACAAATTAACAAGCACCTCAAAATGACGTCAAAACCATGTAAAATGTCAGGAGACTACCTTGGAATGACCTGTAATCAGGTAAACCTGTGTCAGTTGACTACCTTGGAATGTTTTGCAATCAATTTTTGATTGTTTATTAATGTCAATTTAACGTCGTTTTAACCTCAAGCTTGTTCACAATAATCGTACAGATACAAAGTCCAATGTTAATTTGGATTTAAAGCTTTCATATGAATGAAACTTTTTAAATATTATAATACTTTTTTACTTTTGTATAGTTATTTTGATGGTCAAAAAAGCATCAATGTGTGGATGTCTAATAGACGTCAAGATTTTAACATCAAAACGATTTGTATATGTTTTTTGATTTCAAAGCAAAAACAGGATTACTTTACTTACAAATGAACAAGTAGCTCAAAATGACTTCAAAAACACGTAAACATGTCAGGAGACTACATTGGAATGACCTGTAATCGATTTTTGATGTCAGTTTAATGTCATTTTAACATCAAGCTAGTTCACATAATTGCACGGATAGAAAATCCAGTTCAAATTTGGAATTGCAGCTTTCATACGAGTAAAACTTTTTTAATACTATAATACTTTTTTATGTTTGTGTCGTTATTTTGATGGTTCAAAAAAATGTCAATGTGTGGATGTCTAATAGACGTCAAGATTTCATCAATATCAAATCGATGTGCATTTTTGACGTGTTTTTTGATATTAAAGCAAAACAAGATTAGTTTACTTACAAATAACTCAAAATTACAGTAAAAGATGTTAAAAAATAAATGTCAGGTGACTACCTGGGAATAAATATAGCTAAATACGTAAACGATTTTTGACGTGCTTATTAACGTCAATTTACCGTCATTTTGACATCAAGCTAGTTTACATGAATAAATCCCTACATTAATCGAAAGGAGACAAAATTCAGTGCAAATTTCGAATTGAAGCTAATTGTACTTATTTAGTCATATTTATTTAATCATATTACATACTGTAATACTTTTTGTGTCATTATTATGATGGTCAAAAGAGCATCAATATGTGGATGTCTAATAGACGTCAAGATTTCATCAACAACAAATCGATCAGCATTTTTGACTTGTTTTTTTTTTTGTTTCAAAGCAAAAACAAGATTATTTTACTCACAAATGAACAAGTAGCTCAAAATGACGTCAAAACCATGTAAAAATGTCAGAAGACTACCTTGGAATGTTTTGCAATCGATTTTTGATTGTTTATTAATGTCAATTTAACGTCGTTTTAACATCAAGCTTGTTCACAATAATCATACAGATACAAAGTCCAATGTTAATTTGGATTTAAAGCTTTCATATGAATGAAACTTTTTTATATTATATTACTTTTTTACTTTTGTATAGTTATTTTGAAGGTCAAAAAAGCGTCAATGTGTGGATGTCTAATAGACGTCAAGATTTTAACATCAAAACGATTTGTATATATTTTTTGATTTCAAAGCAAAAACAAGATTATTTTACTTACAAATGAACAAGTAGCTCAAAATGACGTCAAAAACACGTAAACATGTCAGGAGACTACCTTGGAATGACCTGTAATCAATTTTTGATGTCAGTTTAATGTCATTTTAACATCAAGCTAGTTCACATAATTGCACGGATAGAAAATCCAGTTCAAATTCGGAATTGCAGCTTTCATACGAGTAAAACTTTTTTAATACTATAATACTTTTTTATGTTTGTGTTGTTATTTTGATGGTTAAAAAAAATGTCAATGTGTGGATGTCTAATAGACGTCAAGATTTCATCAATATCAAATCGATGTGCGTTTTTGACGTGTTTTTTGATATTAAAGCAAAACAAGATTAGTTTACTTACAAATAACTCAAAATGACATTAAAAGATGTAAAAAATAAATGTCAGGTGACTACCTGGGAATAAATATAGCTAAATACGTAAACGATTTTTGACGTGCTTATTAACATCAATTTACCGTCATTTTGAGATCAAGCTAGTTTACATGAATAAATCCCTACATTAATCGAAAGGAGACAAAATTCAGAGCAAATTTCGAATTGAAGCTAATTGTACTTATTTAGTCATATTTATTTATTCATATTACATAATGTAATACTTTTTGTGTCATTATTATGATAGTCAAAAGAGCATCAATATGTGGATGTCTAATAGACGTCAAGATTTCATCAACAACAAATCGATCAGCATTTTTGACGTGTGTCTTTTTCCACACCCTGTTAGCAGATTATTTAACTTGTTTTAAAAGAAAACTCGCTTAATTTCGACTCAATATTTTTGAAAACAAGACAACATCTTTGTGCGTGTCTAGAAAATGCTTCTTGATTTAAGACTTTGGACAAGAAACGAGACAAAACCTCTAAGTAATAACAGCATATTTTGCCCATATGTTTGTGTCTGTTCCTCTGGTCGAGATGTCCCGCTAGTCTATGGGCTCGGGCTCGGCGTCCATGCAGGTCTCCCAGGGGTTTCTGGGCATGTGTGGCATGGAGATGATGAGTAGAGTGATGCCGCTGAGAAAAAGGAGGGTGAAGGCGGCGCAGGCACAGGCGAAGGACCAGGAATAGTAGTACTCGATCCATATGGTCTCGTCGCTGTCGATCATGCGTTTGACCGACTGCCTCATGACCTCCACCGAGATGACGATACACAGACCTGTGAGGGCAAAGAAGAAGGTCACACACAACGACATATAGATGATGGTGGCTTTGTGGTTGGTGTCTTGTGTTATTGATTGATTGAATGACCTTCACAATGTCTTTCAGTGTGTTTGAATGCAGCTTTTGACCTGCAGTTCAACCCTCGTATTGACTTACGGGTCAGAAAAATGACCCGTGCACCGTTTTAAAGTACAAATGAAATCAAAACTAGCCATATTGATTTTGTTAGCTCACATTGCTAGTTTTGTGTTGAACAACTCACCTGTGCAGGTCATTACGAACAAAAACATTGTCCTATCTGCTATTGCACTTTCTGTTTGCTTTCAGTTAAATCCTCAGATTAGGTCTGTCTGAGGTATGGGGCGGGGCTAACATACCTAACCACGCCCCCTCCAGCTGTCAGATTTGACAAGAAACAGAAATGGTGAGGAGGAGCAGTCTGTTAGGTTGTGATAACCAACCCGGGCTCGTTCTAAAAACGTACTCCCGCTGACGTTTCTGGAGACCGCGAAATACGGGAGGTACGTATTTTTGCAGTTTGCGCCCGCGTCGTTCTCGCGTAAACCCACTAGAGGCCGCTGTCGGACGACCGTCCGTCTGACTGAGTGAATGATTGACTAGGCGACCAGCCAATCGACTGACCCACTCTCCTCCTCCTTCCCTAAACCCAACCAATTTTATTGGCCCACCCTCCCACTTACTTCCCTAAACCCAACAGACGATTTTTACAAAAGCCGTCCAGAAAAAGAAAAGCCCTTGCTTGATTTTAACCACGTTTTCGGATTTTTACCGAATTCTCCCCCTGTTATTCACTCGTTCGTTTTATTTTTTGGATTCTGTTTTTGTCTTATTTCTGGAACTGCTCGAATCCGTTCGTCGTCGTCAACTTCTCTCTACGTCTACAACTCCGCCGACGTAGCTAACTGGACAAACTGGTTGCGGCGGGAAAGCCCTCCACAGGGAGGTAAGCAGCCAACCGGCAAGCGCCGAAAGGACCGGCATCATACCACCCCCCAGCGTTCGCTTAAATAAATGAAATGCAGCCATACGTACCTCCGCCTACATACTTCGCGGCCTCCAGAAACGTCCGCAGGACTATGTTTTCAGAATGAGCCTGGGTTAGTAATAACTCTCCTTAATGAACCTGAATAAATGAACTGCCTACTTTACTACATCCAATCAGCTTGCAGTAGAAAAAACAAGCCACGCCCACTGTTATATCATTTGATATTCCATTTCTCTAGGAACTGCATCACAATACAAAAAAAAAAAAACTGTCGCAGCTTCCAATTCATGCGGACTTTAACATTGTGCTTACCTGCAAAAGCGAAGAACATGCCGGCGGGTCTCAGCAGGTAATCTCTGCCCTTCCCAAACGCGCCCAGCAGGCAGAGGCTGCCCAGAGTCATGAAGGCCAGGCTGAAGATGGCGATGGCAGCAGCTGAGATGTTGTACTCTGACAGAAGAAAATCAGCATTATTATCAGAGTCCGATTTGCATGGGGAGGGATTAACGCTGCTAATTAGACCCTTTTCACATTTGCTCGTTCCTCAGCAGCAGAACTCATCACAGTTGGCAGGGTTTAACACTAAGGATTTTTTCTCCTGGGCTGATCGGGCCAGTGGTTGAGATTTTTACTTGCCCTGCCAAAGTTTTCCCCCACCCCAAAAAAAAATAACGTGGTCATCGTTACTGGCAAATAGCAATTCTGTCTGTCTACTGTCCCGAGTGTCTTTCACGCTGGCCACAGGCAAACCAGACTCCTTCTCTGTTCATAGAGGGACGAGACCCTTAACAGAGCATCTCTGACCGCATACTCCCAGAGCACCCTCCACCGAATGCCACGAGGCACACGGTCGAATGCCTTCTCCAAGCCCACAACACACATGAGGACTGGTTGGGCATACTCTCATAAACCCTCGAGCACCCTAGTGAGGGTGTAGAGCTGGTACAGTGTACCACGGCCCGGATGAAAACCGCATTGTTCCTGATGGATCCCAGGTTCAACCCTTGGCCGGATCCTTATCTCCAGTACCCTGGCATAGACTTCCCCCCCCCTACTGAAAAAAACAGCTTAAACCAGCCTAGGCTGGTTGGCTGGTTTTAGCTGGTCGACCAGGCTGGTTTTAAAGGGGTTTTGGCCATTTCCAGGCTGGTTTCCAGCCATTTCCAGCCTGGTCTTAGCTGGTCAGGCTGGGAGATGACCAGCTAAAACCAGCTTGACCAGCCTAGCCAGGCTGGGAGCCCAGCCAAAACCAGCTATATCCAGCTTAAACCAGGCTTGTCAAGCTGGTTTTAGCTGGATTTAGCTGGTCGTTTTCCAGCCTTACCAGCTAAGACCAGGCTGGAAATGGCTGGAAACCAGCCTGGAAATGGCCAAAACCCCTCTAAAACTAGCCTGGTCGACCAGCTAAAACCAGCCAACCAGCCTAGGCTGGTTTAAGCTGGATTTTTCAGCAGGGCCAGCATAGACTTTTAATTTATTATAATAAAATTTAATATATTTTGCTTTATTTTACAGGGAAAAAAAGCTTCATTTTGGACGTGATTCCTCTCCGTCTAATACTTGTTGGCAGCTACATTTTAGAAGTTGCAGTTTTACATGTTAATAGATATCAAATGAGCCACAGAACATTTTCAACACTTGATGGTTAGTTTTTGAAAGCTTTATCGGGTTTATATTTCTTTATAACGTTAAAATTTCATTCTACATGAGTATCAATATTATAAAGCCTCTCACATATTCTCCGGCGGGCTCTTTTCTCAATTTAGGAATGACTTCATCCCCCTTGCTAATTCCGATTATCTGGCTAATCAGTCTGACCTCCAGACTAATGTTGCGTTTAACGTGTCATTAATTAGTAATACAGACAGATCAATAGTGTGAATGACTATTGACATTTTAGGATGTGGCCGAGGAAGCGTGCGGCAGTGGAGCGTTGGTGCTCTGCTTTCACGACTCGTTGCCTTCGGCACTTTATCAAATCCAGATAAGGCTTTATTCCTCTTTAACTCAATGGCCGAGCTCGAGCGTGAAATAGCCAAGATGTGCTTTGCTCAAGTAGGCAGAAAATATAACGCCAGTGGCCATATTTGCTTGCCAGATTGCACATTGGGATTTTTTTGGGGGGGGATCATGGTCTCTAGCGACTAGGGTTTTTGTTTTAAAGGTACGTTTTTGACTGTAATAAAGCATAAAAATACCATGATGTGTTTTCAGATATTTCAGAAACATGCTAAGTGAGCATATTCATCTGAAAAACAATGATGAAGTCAGATATTCTGCTGTCTTTTGTTTTGATCTGTAACACCGCCCACTGTCAGTTTAATAAACAATAAGAAAAAATAAATAAATCAATTAAATTACATCAATGATTTAAAAAACCTAGCAAAATAAATGATATAATATTTTGGCTGTGGAGGAAACCGGAGCACCCGGAGGAAACCCATGTCAACACGGGGAGAACATGCAAACTCCACACAGAAACACCAACTGACCTAGCTGGGACACGAACCAGCGATCTTCTTGCTGTGAGGCCACAGTGCTAACCACTGAGTCTAAAAAAAGTTTAATTAAATGAATAATTAAAAAAAATAATAAATAAATAATGTAAAATATTTATTGTTAAATAAATTAATAAATGAATGACCAAATAAATAATAATAAAAAATAAACAAGAGATAATGATAAAAAATTAGACAAATGAAATCAATAGTTTATAAAACAATAAAATAATTAATAAGCAAATAAATAATAGTAATTAACAATAGGGAAAAATAAATTAAATCAATAATTAAAACAACATTATAAATATAATCATGAATATAATACTTAACAAAAATAAGAAAATATATAATAGTAATGAAAAATAAACCATAAAAAACTTAATTAAATTAATAATTTAAAAACAATAAAATAAATATTTAAATATTTCATATGAAATCAATAGTTAAATAAGCAAATAAATAATAGTAAAAAAAAAAACAAGAAGACAAACTTAGGAAAAGACAACATAATAAAATAAATAATATAATATTTATTATATTAATATGATATTTATTTTAAGATAAATAAGCAAATAAATAATGGTAACAAATATAATCAATAAAAGTGAATTATATCAATAACAAAAACGTAAAATAAATAATATACTTAGTATAATAATATTTAATATAAAGCAAATGAATAAACGAATAAGCAAATAAATAGTAGAAATAATTTTTGAACAATAATAAATTTAATTAATCATTTAAAAAAACGACATAAATATATTCATATTTAATATAAGAATATTTAACATAAAGTAAATGAATAAATTAAAAGCCAATAAATAAAAGTCATAAAATATAAACAATAAAAATGTAATTAATAATAAACAAACTATAAAATAAATAATACATTTAATGTAATAAGATAATATTTCATATAAAATCAATTAATAATCAAAATAATAATAATAAAAAAAATTAACAATAAGAAAAAGTAATATAAATCAATAATTAAAACAACACTACAAAATAAAAAAATATTATTAACATTAATATGATAGAAAATAATAGTAATAAAAATAAGCAATAAGAAAAAACTAAATTAATTCAATAATTATAACAACATTATAAAATAAATAATATATTTAACATAAATAAGCAAACAAATAATAGCAATAAAAATAAACAATAAAAAAGGTAAGAAAGACAACATAACAATATACATAATATAATATTTAATGTAATAATATGAAATTTATTTTAAGATAAATAAATGAAAAAGCAAATAAATAATAGTAATAAAAATAAACAATAAAAAGTCAATTAAAATAATAATAATAAAAACAAAAAATATTTAATATAAAGAAAAATGAATAAATGGGCATCACGTTGGCGCAGTGGGTAGCACGATCGCCTCAGAAAGAAGGTCGCTGGTTCGAGCGTCGGCTGGACCAGTTGGTGTTTCTGTGTGGAGTTTTCATGTTCTCCTCGTGTTCGCGTGGGTTTCCTCCGGGTGCTCCGGTTTCCCCCACAGTCCAAACACATGCACTATAGGGGGATTGATGAGCTAAATTGGACATGGTGAGTGCGTATATGTGAATCAGTGTGTATGGGTGTTTCCCAGTGATGGGTTGTGGCTGGAAAGGCATCCGCTGTGTAAAACATATAATAGTTGTTGGTTCATTCCGCTGTGGCGATCCCTGATAAATAAGGGACTAAGCTGAAGGAAATTAAAGTAAAATAAAAGAATATATGAATATATAATAGCTCAGTTTTAAGGATCAAGATCGTTAGCCAGCAGACTATTAGTCCATTAGTTCTTCAGAAAAAGGTCTGTCTGCTTGGTTAAGTGTAAAGCTTTGCTCTGTCCTCATGTGTTTTCAGAGCGGGGGGAACTTACCTTTCTGAGTCTTGACTTCAAAAACTTCCGCCTCTTCCCCTGATGTGAAGTGCTTGAAGTAGGAGCAGTTCTTGACTGCAAAACAAGATGAAAACAGAGACTGTAGCTGCAGGTGTCCTTACCATGCACACAAACTGCCAATGAGTGAGTGTGTGTCCGAGTGTGCAATAGTTTAATAACTCATCTCTAATAACTGATTTCTATTACCTTTGCCATGATGACAGCACATAATATTAGACTAGATATTTACTAGTATTCAGCTTAAAGTGACATTTAAAGGGTAATTAGGCTATTAATAATAATAATTTTGTCCTTAAAATGACTTTAAAACAATTAAAAACTGCTTTTATTCTAGCCGAAATAAAACAAATAAGACATTCCCTAGAGGAAAAAATATTATAGGAAATACTGTGAACATTTTTGTACATGTTTGTGATCCAAACGTTGGAAAATTACATATGCAAGCAGCCATTTCTGCAATATTTCTAAATAAAAGTTGCATATATGACATGTTGCATCTCCTTGATGGGGTTTGCCTATATTTAAATGTGTCAGATGTCTATATGGGCATGTGTAGATCATGTATTTACAATGTGCATTTCAAAATATATATATTATTAATTTTTAATATGGAAAATAATTAATTGAAAATGCATTTTTTGCCATATCACCCAGCCAAATCATTGGGTTAAATTTAATTACAAAAAAAATAATCAGCAGTTGGTTTAGTCTGTGTTACTCCCTGAATTTGGTTGAAGTAACCCAGCATTTGTAGAGTGTATGTATTTGGAGTTCACATAATCAGAATAATTGTAATTATTTGATATTTTTCCCCAATTTCAGATTTTTATTCAGCACATTTCTAATCATAACAGTTTTAATAACTCATTTCTAATAACTGATTTATTTTATCTTTGTCATGATGACAGTAAATAATATTAGACTAGATATTTACTAGTAATCAGCTTAAAGTGACATTTAAAGGCTTAGCTAGGTTAATTAAGTAAATAATAAAAATAACAACATTGAGCTTAAAATGGGTTTAAACAATTAAAAACTGCTTTTATTCTAGCCGAAATTAAACAAACAAGACTTTCCCCAGAAGAAAAAATATTACAGGAAATACTGTCAACATTTTTGTACATGTTTGTGATCCAAACGTTGGAAAATTACATATGCAAGCAGCCATTTTCTGCAATTTTTCTAAATAAAAGTTGCATATATGACATGTTGCATCTCCTTAATGGGGTTTGCATATATGTAAATGTGTCAGATGTCTATATAGATCATGTATTTACAATGTGCATTTCAAAATGAATATATTATTAATGTTTAATATGGAAAATAATTAATTGAAAATGCATTTTTGCCATATAAGCCAAATCATTGGGTTAAATTTAATAATAAAAAAAATGACTCAGCAGTTGGTTTAGTCTGTGTTACACCCTGAATTTGGTTGAAATAACCCAGCATTTTTAAAGTGTATGTATTTGGGGTTCACATAGTCAGAATAATTTTAATAATTTTATATTTTTCCCTAATTTCTGATTTTTATTCAGCACATTTCTAATCATAACAGTTTTAATAACTCATTTCTAATAACTGATTTATTTTATCTTTGTCATGATGACTGTAAATAATATTTGACTTGATATTTTACTAGTAATCAGCTTAAAGTGACATTTAAAGGCTTAAGCAAATAATAAAAATAATAATACTGACCTTTAAATGACTTTAAAACAATTAAAAACTGCTTTTATTCTAGCCAAAATTAAACAAACAAGACTTTCCCCAGAAGAAAAAATATTACAGGAAATACTGTGAACATTTTTGTACATATTTGTGATCCAAACGTTGGAAAATTACATATGCAAGCAGACATTTTCTGCAATTTTTCTAAATAAAAGTTGCATATATGACATGTTGCATCTCCTTGATGGGGTTTGCATATATTTACATGTGTCAGATGTCTATATAAATCATGTATTTACAATGTGCATTTCAAAATGAATATATTATTAATGTTTAATATGGAAAATAATTAATTGAAAATGCATTTTTGCCATATCACCCAGCCAAAGCATTGGGTTAAATTTAATAATAATAAAAAAAAAATCAGCAGTTGGTTTAGTCTGTGTTACTCCCTGAATTTGGTTGAAATAACCCAGCATTTTTAGAGTGTATGTATTTGGGGTTCACATAGTCAGAATAATTTTAATAATTTTATATTTTTCCCTAATTTCTGATTTTTATTCAGCACATTTCTAATCATAACAGTTTTAATAACTCATTTCTAATAACTGATTTATTTTATCTTTGTCATGATGACAGTAAATAATATTAGACTAGATATTTTACTAGTAATCAGCTTAAAGTGACATATAAAGGCTTAAGCAAATAATAAAAATAGTAATACTGACCTTAAAATGACTTTAAAACAATTAAAAACTGCTTTTATTCTAGCCGAAATAAAACAAACAAGACTTTCCCCAGAAGAAAAAATATTACAGGAAATACTGTGAACATTTTTGTACATATTTGTGATCCAAACTTTGAAAAATGATATATATAAGCAGCCATTATCTGCAATATTTCTAAATAAAGTTGCATACTGTATATGACATGTTGCGTCTCCTATATGGGATTTGCATATATTTACATATGTCAGATTGCTATATGGGCATGCATTTACAGTGTGCACGCTTTCTTGTTGGCAGGATCCTGTAATAAGATAAGAACTCTGCACATGATGTATTATGTATTCCTGTTTTGTTTGCTTTTTTTGGGGCTAAATTAGCTGATGAAATGTAACAAGCTGAGTTTCCTACCATTATTTCTCCCTCCCTCACATGACAAAGCGGCACTTTATGTTGCACAACATCCCCCCCTTTGGGGAAATGAACAGAAATGAGCTTTTTTTCCGATTACCGCTCCACTAAATTACAAACAAATCTCAGCGCAGGTCACATTTTACAAGCGTCCACGCTGTAGGAAGCTCTCCTTTAGATTAAACTCATAAAGCAAGCTCCGCGACCCCCGTGAGATAAGGACGGAGATGTTTTTTATTTATATTTTTTGTTGCGCCGGACTCATGAGCTGGGGGTTGGGGAGGTCTATGCGTAGGTTACCTAGCAACAGGCTGGTCCTAGCTTTATTAGTAAAGGCAGACTGACAGCACGAGGGGATGGGATGCATCGCACCATGATGCTTTACCGTGATTTACTCTGTTTATTTGACCATTGCCCTCATCACAGGCCCTCAGAGGGTCTCTGGAAGTGTGTGGGCTAATACTTGGCTTGGGTCGTGGTCGGTTGGCTAAGCAGAAAATAGCCATGTGTTAGCATTTCAATAGCTTCAGCCTGGATTTAATTGTGTTTCAAGTAGGGCTGCTCGATTATGAAGGACAAATCAAACATGGTCAAGTTTATTTTGGTCAAAATTGCAATCACGATTATTTTAAAGTGCTCCTATTATGCATTATAAAAGGTCATGTTTTGGTTTTGGGGGTCTCCAGCAACAGGTTGATCTGCATGCGGGGTCAAACAACACTTTAATTGTCTTATAATCTGCATTTATTTTTACCTAATTATCCCAGCGACTCCCATATGATGTTTTCAGTGATTCATTTGTTCCCAAACCCCTCCTTTGCGCTGATTGGTCGGATGACCTAGTCTGTTGTGATTGGTTGACTGGGTTCAGCGTGAGACAGAGACAAACGCCCACCACGGCTTATCAACAGTGTAGTCATAGTGCAGAGTGTATGTGTGAGTCCAATGCAGGAGAGCATTAAAGCAGTGCAGTTAAACACCAGCATATTGCTCTATTCTTAACCATAAGTAAAAACCAACCCAAGCTCATTCTGGAAACATAGCCCCGCGGACGTTTCTGGAGGCTGTGATTTACGTGGCCGGTGTTTTCATCTAGCGAACGCTGCGGGGCGGTGTTACGCCGCTCCGCTCCTCCTCTTCGCACTCGCCGGCTGATGGCTCGCCTATGTGTGGAGGGTTTTCCCGCCTCAACCTGTTTGTCCTCTTAGCTCGCAGCGTTACGTTGGCGGAGCGGAGACCCGGAGGGAGGAGGAGCCGGCCCCCCCCTCCCAAGGAGTGTGATTTCCGCCACCATCACCCCCCCCCCCCCCCCCCAACTGAGCGGGGTTTACGCTACCCCCCCCCCCCCCACCCATTACGTTACGTCGGCGGAGCGGAGGCCCGGAGGGAGGAGGAGCCGGCCACAGCGTCGACCGGGATCGTGTCCGGGGAAGAGTGGTTCCAGAAATCAAGTAAGATGAAAAACAGAATCCAAATAAATAAAAGCGAACGAGTTCGCGAAGGGGCGAGGTCCGAAAACGCAGTCAAAATCGGACGACGGCTTTTGCAAATCGTTGTTTGGGTTTAGGAAATGAGGAGGAGGGTGGCTGGGTCGGCCGATTGGCCGATCATTCAGCCAGTCAGTTGGACGGACGGCCACTCTACAGCGGCCTCCGACGGCTTTTCACGCGAGAACAGCGCAGGCGTGAACGGTGCACGCTCCCGAGAGCCGTCCGAGACGCGAAAAAGCATGCACAGTGGCCTTTCTCGAATTCGCGAAAACAAAAACTGCTCTAATACGTACCTCCTGGGACATATTTCGCGGTCTCCAGAAACGTCCGCAGGGCTACGTTTCCACAATGAGCCCAGGGTGGCAAAAACTGATCAACATTCAGTATTAATCCACACAGCGGCAAAAGCTGAACTATTTTAATGATTGACCGGCGCACGTGTCGAAACAGCTATAGCAGCATGCCATGGCAGAGGCTTGCGAGCTCACAAACGCATTTAAATTGGTAAAGAATAAGCAGCACGAGTCGCCTTTCACTGTTGCCAAACATTTTCATTGAAAAGGCGCTAAGCTCCGCACGAAAAGTCGCTAAAAGTCATTGGATTATTTCATACGTCAATTTGCATATTACTGACATCATCACCTTGTGCCATTTCTGTTTGTTTAACAGCCTATGGTTAATGAAGGGGTAGTTAAAGTATAAATATCTGTGGATCTGAACAAGAAAGGAATAAACGGTCAAATAGTTAAAATGAAGGAGAAGCAGATCGGTTTGACTGTGCAATGAAAATACCTCCCATCGCCAGTGCTAAATCATTTGCCGTCGACATGCTGCTGTACGAGAACTCGGCATCCAGTCAGTGCTCAGAGGCGGTGGAGGGGCATCACCCGCAGCTCGTTGAGAAGAGTAGGGACAGTGGCGTAGCGGAATGGGTCACCGCATGTTAACCCCTCCCAAGGAGTGTGATTTCCGCCACCATCACCCCTCCACCCCCCCAACAGAGCGGGGTTTACGCTACCCCAGGAGGTACGTATTCGAGCGTTTTTTTGTTTTTTTCGCATCTCGGGCGGGCGCCTCTCGGGAGCGCGCGGCGTTCGCGCCCGCGCTGTTCTCGCGCGAATAGCCGCTGGATCGAAAAAAAAAAAAAAAGCAAAAGCCCTCGTCTTCGATTTCGACCGCGTTTTCGGATCCCGCCGCGTTCTCGCCCTTATTTTCCGGATTCCGTTTTTTCGTCTTACCTGATTCGTCTTACCTGATTTCGCCATTCCCCGCACTCCATCCCGGTCGTCGTCCACCGCGGCCGGCTCTGGCTCGTCCTCCTCCTCCTCCTCCGGGGCCTCCGCAACGCTGTGAGCTAGGCGGTCAAACTGATTGCGTCGGGAAAGCCCTCCACTCGGAGGCGAGCCGTCGGCCGGCCCGCAGCGTTCGCTCGAAAAAAAAACCAAACGCGGCCTTTACGTACCTCCGGCCACATAAATCGCGGTCTCCAGAAACGTCCGCGGGGCTACGTTTCCACAATGAGCTTGGGTTGCAAATATTACATCATCATTAACGTTAGTTAACCTGCGGGCTGCATAAATAAAAAGAGCGGCGCTGCGGCAAAATAATGAATAAAAAGAGTGAAGCTATGGTCAAATAAATGAAAAAAGTGTGACTGCTGAGAGTGCAAGCAGCTAGGGACAACGGCCCTCATGGCCAAAAAACGGACCGGCCCACCCGGAGTTCTCCCAGTCCTCCCGATTAGCCAATTCGGGCCTGCGTCACATCACTAGTTATCTACACGATTATTTCTTCATTAAATGCTCTTGGGTCCTTCCTTTTTTTGATGTCTTTTCAATATACTGTGACAAGTTTTTGCATGTAGGCAGATTTCTGCATTCATTTTTTTATCCATCATAATTGCACCTAAAGCTCAAAAAGAACAGCATGAGTCTTTTTAGTTCAGTGCCGAGCGAAATGAGGAGCCAAAAATAACGATTCGAGGCGTATCATTGACCTCACAGGTTTGTTAATGGAAGCACTTATTTCAGGGAGGAGGTCGATTGCTGGGTTGCGGTGGCTGTCATATTAGTTTTTTACATCTTGATTAAAGCCTCCACCCTCTCTTGGCCCACGCAAACAAACCACCGCGCTTGACAAGTTGACTTCAGCATGAGGGTTTTCCAGGCTCTGTTAAAGGGAGAGTTCACCCAACATTTTAATTTTGTCATAATTTAGGCCAGCGTTTTTTTTTTTATCAAATTAAATGTGGTATGTCAACAATTTATGGAAAGTAAGCTGTGTATATGCAAAGTGCAAAGTTGTATAACAGCTATAAAACAACGTAAAACAGTAAAAAATAAATAAATGGCAGCATTTTTTTGAGCAATACAACACTATAAATTTAAATAACGTGTTCTGAAATATAATAGAAATGTGTCACTGTGTTTACTAAACTTATCGATTTTGTTATTTAGAAAACAAATGAGTGCTTATTTATTTGAAACAATAAACATAGCATTATTAGTAATAGTAATTAATAATAGTAGTGTCAAAAGTCTCTCGGAGTAATGTGATGGACGCTGGACAAAAGGCAGGCAGCAGACAGGTATAAAAAAATAAAACAAACATGGCAAGACAAGGTAAAGCAAACACTTCGTAATGTTTACAGTACAGTTAAACAAGACTCAGCACTGATATGTGTGTGTGCTGTATAAATAGTCTTTGTAATCAGTCGTGTTTGTGTGTGATCAATGGAAACTGGAGCAGGTGCATATAAGCGGTGCATGACAGGATTTGTAGTCCAAATGACAGCAAATTTGTAGTTCTATAGCGATCTGCATGTTTACTAGTGATCTACAAGGATTAGATTGCTGGTGATTGTGACATTCTCTCTCGCAAACAAACTTGTGCCAAACCTGGTCTCTCTGCTTTCGCTTTACTTTTGTCCAGTCTGGTGTCTCGTACAGGACGTGTCTCCACTACGGTGGTTGGTTAGCATCTATTAATCCCACAATGCGTCAATGCTTTAAACAGGAAGGTTTTGGCTTGACTGCAGCCAAAATTAATGAATTGACCAAGTAACTGACAGACGCATCATATTGTACTGATAACAGAGTTAATATATTTAAAATGTAATACCGTTACAGTATTAGATACTGTCAAAAATAATGATGTTATATCAACGCATTACTAGTAAAGTGTTATTGCCCAACACTGATTTTAAATGTGGAGTTTTAGATGAAGCACAAATTAAGTCCTGTTTTGAATCAGCCACTATGCTGACACACAGGCACTTGTAGCTCCGCCCTCATCTGAAAAGAGCCCAATCTCATTTGAATTTAAAGCATCAGTCACCAAAATGGCTAGCAATTTGCATCAAAGCATTTTTTGCAGTGTAGGAGTATCAATAGAATTGGGACTGGGCCTAAATAGTGAGTAAACTTTCATTATTGGGTGAGCTGTCCCTTTAAGGTGGCTGTGCTGTTATGTCTGTAAATGTGGAGCAGTAGCTCAGGAGAACAGAGGTGTCCTCTTTTGTCCACTCGCAGAGTGACCGTTAGATTCTGGGTCAATGAGAGAGGAGGACACATTTGAAGCAGATAACCCACAAAGGGTGCTCTTATCTGGGTCACACTAGGGAAGTGGCCTCCTCCAGGGCCTCAGTGCCTTTGCAGAAGTTTAGCTGACAAACTGAGGTAAAGACAAAGGTACCTCCGTCATGATAACTCTCTGAGAGATTTTGTATGGTATTGAATATGTACAGTTAAAGTCAGAATTATTAGCATTATTGTATATATTTTTTTTGTCCTTAATTTTTGTTTAAAGGAAATAATATTTTGTTCAACACATTTTTAAACGTTATAGTTTAATAACTCATTTCTAATAACTGATTTCTTTTCTCTTTTTTCATCATCACAGCACATAATATTGGACTAGATATCCTTCAAGACGCTTAAAGTCACATTTAAAGGCTTCACTAGGGTAATTAGGGTAAAGTTAGGGTAAGTAGGCAAGTCATTGTATAACAGTGGTTTGTTCTGTAGACAATCCAACACTAATATTGCTTAAAGGGGCTAATAATATTGACCTTAAAATGGCTTTAAAACTATTAAAAACTGCTTTTATTCTAGACTAAATGAAACTAATAATAAAAAAATATTATGGGGAATACTGTGAAAAATTCCTGCTCTGTTAAACATCATTTGGGAGGGCAAATAATCCTAACTTTAGCTGTATATGGTGATGTTGATGTGTTTGGTCTTGGTGGAATAAATCTGCTATGCCGCTGCTGCTGCTGATTTGATTAGTAGGACAGAACAACTACCAATACTGGCTTCTGTTAATATATTCACAAACATGCAATGCCGTCTGAGATATAACACACTGCTGCTGTAAACATACATGTAATCTCTCATAACAGATCTAAAAAGGGGCGGAGGAGGGCCTCCGGAAACACGTGGTGGATATTCCTAGAGTAAAACAACATTGAGCATTTAAAATGTTGAGGCAACAGCAACCAATCACCTGTTTTCGCTTTGAAATAAGTTTATTTCGTTCACCCCTCATCTCATTTTCGTCCGCTTTTCCAGGGCCGGGTCGCGGGGGCAGCAGTCTTAGGAGAGGACTCAAGACTTCCCTCCTTAAGTTTGAGACCTACAGTGCATCCGGAACGTATTGACAGCGCTTCACTAAATCAAAAAGCATTTTCTAGACAAGCGAGTCAAGGTTTTCCTTGAGACAAGCAAAATCTGCCAACGGAGTCAGCAATGTAATCTTATTCCGAAGAGAAAACAACATTATTTTGCTTACCTCATTGGAAGATGATTTAGCTTGTTTTCAGGAAAAACCCCACTTAATTTTGGGATTTAAATTCAAAAAAACAAGACGATATGTTTTACTTGTGTAGAAAATGCTTCTTGATTTAACACATATTAAGACATTTGGTCAAAAAACAAGACGAAATCTCCAAGTAAGAAGAGCATTTATTATAGTGTAGATCTTCCCTCTGTGAGGAGCGGGTCTGGGACTGAAGCCGATATTGTTTGAGCGAGCGGGAATATGAGTGTGTAAATGCTCCTTCTGTGCGGTTCAAGAGGCTATCCAAATCTAAGCGCTCCCCAGGTCTTGGTGTTAGCAGTACTGATGTGAACTGGGCCAGTCTTCATCTCGCGGGACGCTCTGTGAGGTGTCTGAGCCTCAGGGTTAGG
The DNA here is from genome assembly GCF_049306965.1 of Danio rerio. Taxonomy (NCBI): domain Eukaryota; kingdom Metazoa; phylum Chordata; class Actinopteri; order Cypriniformes; family Danionidae; genus Danio; species Danio rerio. The sequence goes on from NC_133178.1 coordinate 65,963,740, forward strand.
TGCTTTCCAACCCTTTCTAGCACAAAATCTCCCACTGGGGCAGGAATATCAGCAGGCGTCTGGCAGGACCGCAATCCACCGCCTGATTGAACGGCTTATCTCCTAATGGTTTTGAAGTGAGAGCTGCTGGGGGTTCGGTTTGAGCAAAGTCATGCTGGACGTTGGTTAAAAAAAAAAAGCACTGGTGCTGGGTTGTGTCATGCGGGAAATGTTTGACAGAGCAGATTTCCTTCATTCTGACTGATGTTGACTTTGACTAATAATCTGAGCTTTGAAAATATAGCCAGGAAGATCTTAGGTACACCTTACTTGTACCGGGTTGGACCCATTTTGGCTTCAGAACTGGCTTTATCCTTCATGGCAGAGATTCAACAAGGTACTGGAAATATTCCTCAGAGATTTTGCTCCATATTGTCATGATAGCATCACACAGTTGCTGCAGATTTGTCGGCTGCACATCCATGATGCCAATCTCCCGTTCCACCACATCCCAAAGCTGCTCTATTGGATTGAGAGCTGGTGACTGTGGAGGCCATTTGAGTACAGTGAACTCATCGTCATGTTCACCAGTCTGAGATGATTGAGCTTTATGACATGGTGCGTTATCCTGCTGGAAGTAGCCATCAGAAGATGGAGACACTGTGCTCATAAAGGGATGGACATGGTCAGCAGCAATACTCAGGTAGGCTGTGGCGTTGATGCTCAATTGGTACTAATGGACCCAAAGAAAATCTCCCCCACACCATTACACCACCACCACCAGCCTGAACCGCTGATACAAGGCAGGATGATCCATGCTTTCCTTTTGTTGAGGCCAAATTCTGACCTGAGCATCTGAATGTGTCAGCAGAAATGGAGACTCATCAGAGCAGGCAACGTTTCTCCAATCTTCTATTGTCCAGTTTTGGTGAGTCTGTGTGAATTGTAGCCTCATTTCAAGATTGAACGTGATGAACGAGGTGGCTTTTGGAGGCACTTTTTGAGAGTGCAGACAGATGCTCAACACAGTTCTGGAGAGAATAATAATAGATTAATAATAACACTGAAGCACTGTGATGACGGACTGACAACTGAGGGGTTTTAGAAATGAGCACAACACTTCAGATGCCTTACAATGTGCTGGAATCGCTGCTTGGTCAATTAATGCGTCCCATCATGCACATTAACATGTGATCATCATCTGAGAAAAACTAAATCACATCACGCATACCGCACTAAATGTGTTTCCATCGTAGTTTATGCGCATTTTTCCTTTTCCCATACACCTTTTCAAAATATATTGCAATCTAGGAGTTTTCATTGAATAATTTATGTTGAGATATTCCAAAATGTGCATAAAAATAGGCAACCCAGGCTCATTCTGAAAACGGAGTCCAGCTGACGTTTCTGGAGACTGCAAAATACGTCCCGTGTGGTATGTATTTGTGCAGTTTTTGTTTTCGCGAATCCGCGAGAGGCCGCTGTGTGCGCTTTTTCGTATCTCGAGCGTCTCTCGCGAGTGCCGTTCGCGCCCGCGCTGTTCTCGCGTCAACCCACCAGAGGCCGCTGTCTGACTGACTGAATGATTGACTGCGCAACCTGACCTGCCCTCCTCCCTCCCTGAACCCAAGCAGTTTTACCGATTGACCCGCCCGCCCGCTCACTTCCCAAAACCCGAGCAACAATTTAGAAAAGCCGTCTAGAAACAGAAAAGCCCTCGTCTGTTATTTTATTCTTTTTTTTACCACGTTTTCGGATTTCACCGCATTCTCACCCTGTTGTTCACTCGTTCGCTTTATTTTTTGGATTCTGTTTTTGTCTTACCTGGTTTCTGGAACCGCTCTTCCCCGGACGCCTTTGTCAACTCCTCCTCTCTGCATCTGAAGTCCGCCGACGCACACAATAAGCTGACCGAACAAACTGATTGCGGTGGGAAAGCCCTCCACACGGAGGTAAGCAGTCAGCCGGTAAGCGCGAAAGGGAACGGCGTCACACCGCCCCGTAGCGTTCACTTAAAAAAAAAAAGAAATGCAGCCATACGTACCTCCCGGGACGTATTTCGCTGTCTCCAGAAACGTCCACGGGACTACGTTTTCAGAATGAGCTTGGGTTGAAAATAGGAGGATGGAAACATAAATGGTGCCTGAAGCTGAGGATACATGCTAAATGATGACTGTCTTAGCTAAGTACTCAAGCCAATAAGTAACCACGAGAGGTAATAGGTGTTTAAACCAACTGGAACTGTAGGCCGCTGTCTTAAACGTCCACAGCTGGCTGCTTGTAAGTCCTGGGGCTACGCTTAAAGAGGAGCTCCAGGCATTCACAGGAGCAGATGGAGAGAGTGATGTCTTTGTTTATCCCCACAGGTCTCCCTGAAGTGTGACAAATAGAGGATGCTGGTCTTACTGCACTCTGCATCAGCCTGGGTCCAATTACCTGCTTACTCCACTTGTTTCTCCATCCGTCCACTCAATACTATGATCATTTTGTCTGACGTTCGATCTGTTACCTGCCTTTCTCAAGACTTAGAGGGACAATTCACCCAAAAATGAACATTCTGTCATCATTTACTCACCCTTCACTTGTTTTAAACCAAAGGAAGATATACTGAAGAATGCTGGGGAAAAGTTAAAATTGTTTTGCTCCCACTATTGATGTCAACGGCTGCTTTTTTAACCTTCTTCAGAGTATTGTGCTTTGTGTTGAACAGAAGAAGGAAATAATATGAATATGGTCCCTCCAAACAAACCAGACTCCCACGCAAATGCGAGAATACTCCCGCAGAAATTTGGAGATACATAGAAACTCTCACCTAAATTTGGGTATAGAACAGACTCCGACTCAACAGAGCAGACCCCGACCCAAATCTGAGAAGACTCTGACCCAACAAAACAGACTACTACCCTAATCTGAAGTCTCTCACCCATATTTGAGTATAGAACAGACTCCCACCCAAATGTGAGAGGACTCCCACACAAATTTGGGGATAGAACAAGGTCTCACCCAATCATAAACAGACTCTTACAGGGTTCAACACTAATGATTTTTTCTACTGGTCCAAACGGCAGAAATTTGGAGATACATAGAAACTCTATGGTAGAAAGAGATGCATAGAAACTCTATGGTTCAGATTTTTACTTGCCCTCTCAAAATTTTCACTGTTCCCACCAAAGAAAAAATTAAATTTAATAGCCACGTATTCTAAATAATGTGTCAAAACTAATGTCTATAGTTATTTAATTTTTTTAATAATATTTTTAAAATGTTAATATATGTATAATGAGCAAAATTATGTGTCAACAAAAGAGCAGTATGGACAAATGTGAAGGTATTTTATTTTAGTTTGAAATTATTTAACAAAAGGTGGCCTCAATCGGGCCAGTAATGATCCTGTCTATTGTCCCAAGCGTCTCTCACACTGGCCCCGGGCCATCGGGCAGTCCTTATTGTTGAGCCCTGTCTTATCCGACAAGACAGACGCCCACCCAAGTTTGTGTATAGAACAGATTTCGACCCAATTCTGAATAGATTCTCAACCAACAAAACAGACTACCACCCAAATTTGACCAAACTCCACCCAACAGAACAGACTCCCACTCAAATTTGGATATAGAACAGATTCCCGCCCTAATGTGAACAGACCCCCTCTCAAATCTGAACAGACTGTCACCCAACAAAACAGACTATCACCCGAATATGACCAGACTCCAGCCAACAGAACAGACTCCCATCCAAATTTGGATGTAGAACAGATACCCAGTCTAATCTGAACAGACCTCTTCCAAATCTGAACAGACTTTCACTTAACAAAACAGACTCCCACCCGAATATGACCAGACTCCAGCCAACAGAACAGACTCCCACCCAAATTTGGGTATAGAACAGATTCCCACCCTAATCTGAAAAGACCTACCTCCCAAATCTGAACAATGGGGGAATCTAAGAGAAGAAACCTTTTAACTTTGCACTGTGTAAGAATATGATAGAATGTCTGTCTTGGCTTCCTCTGCTCCCCACTTCTGCAACAGCCATATCACCCTGCAACCCAAGACCGGTTACTCACTGAACCTAAGCAGGGCTGAGCTTGGTCCTAATGCCCCAGCAAAGTGAAGGGGACACCATACTATCAGTGAGCATTGTCTTTCGGACGAGACATGAAACCGAGGTCCTGACTCTCTTTGGTTATTAAAAATCCCATGGAACTTCTCGTAAAGAGTAGGGGTGTAACCCTGGTGCCCTGGCCAAATTCCCTCCATCGGCCTCCCACTCATCCCTATCCACCGAATTGGCTCTATCACTGTCTCTCCACCAATTGGCGTTTCTGTGTGGAGTTTGCATGTTCTCCCTGTGTTGGCCTGGGTTTCCTCCAGGTGCTCCGGTTTAACCCACAAGTCCAAAAACATGCGCTATAGGTCGATTGGGTAAGCTAAATTGTCCGTAGTGTATGTATGTATGTCTTGGTTTTCCAGGTTGGGGGTTGAGGGTTGGGCTAACAACCCACCTTGTAAAAAATTAGATGTTACGAAACACCAACATGGTGTGGATAAATATAAACTTTGATATGAACGGCCTTGGGAGTAAATAAGTATTACATTTTCTTAAAAGAGCTACAGGTTTGATGTGGTGTTATTAATACAGCCTAAAAAAAGAGCAAGCAAAATCGTAAAGTATGCTATTGTTTATTTAAAACCTTAAATATGTTTGCCTTTTTTTTTTTTAATAAAGTTGTCAGTTGTCTTAACTAATTTATAAAGAGACAACCGTATCTTAAAATTAAACTATTTATATATAAACCTTCAACTTTTAAGAATTCAAACAAGCTGTAAACAATTTGAAATGAGCAAACATTTTTGACATTTAGAACATGAATAATTCCCGCCCAGGCTCATTCTAAAAAACGTACCTTTATATACACTTCTGGAGAGCGCAAAATAAGTCCCAGGGGATATGTTTTCTTGCCGTTTTTGTTTTCGCAAATCCACGAGAGTCCTCTGTGTACGCTTTATCAGATCTCAAATTTCTCTCGAGAGTGCCATTCGTGCCTGCTGTTCTCACGTAAATCCACCAGAGGCTGCTGTTGACTGACTGAATGACTGACTGACTGACCGACCAATCGACTGACCCACCCTCCTCCTTCCCTAAACCCAACCAATTTTATAGATCGACCCGCCGACCCACTTCCCTAAAACCAACCAACAATTTTCAAAAGCACGTTTTCAGATTTTACCACATTCTCACCCTGTTATTTACTTGTTTCTTTAATTTTTTGGCTTCTGTTTTTGTCTTTCTCACCCTGTTATTTACTTGTTCATTTAATTTTTTGGCTTCTGTTTTTGTCTTTCCTGCTTTCTGGAAGTTTTCTTCCCCAGACTCGAACCCAGTTGTCGTGTTCAACTCCTTTCTGCATCTCAAGTCCGCCGACAAACATGACAAGCTAATGGGACAAACTGGTTACAGCGGGAAAGCTGTTCATACGGAGGTAAGCGGTCAACTGGTAAGCACGAAAAGAAATGGTATCACACTGCCTAGTATCAATCGTTTAAAAAATGAAATGCAGCCATACATACCTCTGGCTACATAATTCGCGCTCTCCAGAAATGTACATACGACTACGTTTTCAGAATGAGCCTATGTTGAGTAAACAAGAAAACCTTCACATGTTACATTTTTCACATTGTTCAGCGTATTGTGCTTATACAAACTGTCTAAAACAATATGCTTGTTACCGTATTCCATGCGATTTTGAAAATCTTACCCTTTCAAATTACGATTTTGCTTCATAACTATTAATCTTGCAGGCCAACCTTTGACAACAATGCATGTTAAAGACGATATAACGAGATCTTCCTTACCTCCTGGCAGGCTGATAGGGCCACAGCCTTTGCCCTGAGGGTCTTCCTCCACAATGAAGATACTCTTTTTACAAAGCCTCCAGAGTCCAAAGTGTGCCGCTTCACAGGTAGTATTGAGCCGCTCCACCCTGGGACTCAAAACCGCCCAATGATCCGTCACCACCGCCGCCAACATGGACGAAATGCCCACCAGGATAACCAGAAAGGTTATCTTCACCTTGGTCTTCTTGTCCTCCAACATGGCGGCTTTCGAAGATAATCGAGCTCTGAGTTGGTGCCGTAGTTTTAAAGGCGTCTTCGTCCTTGAGTTGACTTGCTTTGGTTTGGCTTACTAATTTAGGTAAAAGTCACACTACAACACGCTATCTCTACACTCCAGCTCGCCGTCCACAAATCTCTGCTTCTGCTTGGAAAAAGAGGCCAGATAATAGTGCCCCAGATTCATCTCTCTCTCTCTCTTTCTCCCTCCCTGAAAGACAGCCGTTTGGTTTGGTGGGCTGTGTCTTTAGACCTGCCTTCATGATGTAGGTTGGGAAAGTTGATCTAAAATTATAAGATCCCCTCAGGTGCAGAGTTATCTCTTATATCAGGTTTAGATAAATAGTGAGCTCCTAAATTCACGATACAGTGGAAGCCAAAAGTGTTAGTTCTGCTGTGAAAATGTTGCAAATATTTCCCGAATGCATCCTCGATCATTACAGAACAAACTATTGTTGTCCAATGACTTGCCTAATTAACCTAGTCGAGCCTTTAAATGTCACTATAAGCTGAATACTAGTGTCTTATACAGGCCCGTGCAGAGACCGTCCGAAGGGCATGTGCAGGATAAATTTTTTGAAGAGCAGTGGGGGGGGGGATGTTGCGCGCGTACTGAAAAGCGGTGTTGTCGCGCGCGTTCTGATAAGCTGCGTTGTCGCGCGCGTACTCAAGAGCGGTGTTGTCGCGCGCCTACTGAAGAGCGGGACCGAGGGTGTGCCGCGTCGCGGGGGCACATTTGATCATTTTGGAAGGGCACTTTCTATCCAAGACTAAAAAGTGCATGTGCACTGCACAGGTTGAGCCCTATGTGTGCACGTGCCTGGTCTTATAAAATAACCTGTAAAATATTCAACCTAGGCTCATTCTGGAAACGTAGCCCCGCGGACATTTCTGGAGACAGCGAAATACGTCCCGGGAGGTACGTATTTGTGGAGTTTTTGTTTTCCCGATTCCGCAGGAGGTCGCTGTGTTCGCTTTTTCGCGTCTCGAATGGCTCTCGCAAGCGTGCGCCATTTGCACCCGCGCTGTTCTTGCGTGAAAAGCCGCCGAAGGCCGCTGTCAAGCGACCGTCTGTCCGACTGACTGGACGACTGAACAATTGATTGACTGGGCGACCCAGCCACCCTCCTCCTCCTCCTTCTTCCCTAAACCCAAAAATCGTCCGGAAAAAGTAAAGCCCTCGTCCAATTTTGATCGCGTTTTCGCATTTCACCGTATTCTCGACACGTTACGAACTCGTTCGCTTTATTTTATTGATTCTGTTTTTTGTCTTACCAGATTTCTGGAACTGCAGTTCCTCGGACTCAAACCCGGTGGTCGTCGTGGCCAACTCCTCCTCCTTCGTGCCTCCGCTCCGCCAACGTAACACGACGAGCTAACTGGACAAACTGGTTGCAGCGGGAAACCCCTCCACACGGTGGTGAGCCGTCAGCCAGCGAGCGCGAAGAGGAGCAACGTCAAACCGCCCCATATCGTTCGCTTGAAAAAATGAAATGCAGGCCATACGTACCTCCAGCCACGTAAATCGTGGTCTCCAGAAACGTCTGCGGGGCTACGTTTTCAGAATGAGCTTGGGTTGAAAATATTATGTACAGTCATCATGGTAAACAAAAGAAATTAGTTATTAAAGCTGTCATGTCGTGCGGCACGGTGGCTCAGTGGCCACACAGCAAGAAGGTCACTGGTCTGTGTGGAGTTTGCATGTTCTCTCCCGTTTCCTCCGGGTGCTCCGGATTCCCCCACAGTCCAAACACATGCGCTACAGGGGAATTGATGAGCTCAATTGGCCGTAGTGTATGAGTGTGTGTGTGAATGCAATAGTGTATGGGTGTTTCCCAGTACTGGGTTGCGGCTGGAAGGGCATCCACTGCCTAAAACATATGCTGGAATAGTTGGAGGTTCATTCCGCTGTGGTAACCCCTTATAAATAAGGGACTAAGCTGAAGGAACATGAGTGAATGCACATTATTATTATTATTATTATCTCAAGGATCATTTAGGTCTCGCATGATGATGATTTTCATCGCTTGCTGTGTTCATCGGTCTCGTGTCTTTGCTTTTGCGAGTTTAATTATTTCCTGTTGCTTTGCTGGATCCAAGAGGCTCCTGGGAAATTTCCCTTTTATGAGTACATGATCCACTTTCCTCCATCAGAGAGGCTGTAACTATACCTGGATATCAAAATTAACCTCAGGTTCCGGAGGAGATTAAGACCCCTGTCTCTCCGTGTCAGCTCTGAGGAACTTGGATCTGGATGTTAGTTTTATTTAAGACGTCTTGCATAATATTGTATAGAGGTATTACACTTTGGGTTGTTGTCAAATTTCTTATCCCCTTGGTTGGTTGTCAAATTCAGACACATTGGGTTAATTGGGTTATTGAGATGGTTTAGAAGTGTGAAAGTGTGCTTAACTTTTAGCTTTACAAGTAATAATAAAAAAAAAATTAAAAAAAAAAAAAAAAAAATATATATATATATATATATATATATATATATATATATATATATATATACAGTTGAAGGCTGAATTATTCGCCCCCCTTTTAATTTTTTTCTATTTTTTTATATTTCCCAAATTGTGTTTAACAGAGCAAGGAAATTTTCACAGTATGTCTGATAATATTTTTCCTTCTGGAGAAAGTCTTATTTGTTTTATTTTGGCTAGATTAAAATAAGTTTTTAATTTTTTAAACACCTTTTTAAGGACAATATTTTTAGCCCCTTTAATCTATATTTTTTTTCGATAGTTTACATCGTTATACAATAACTTGCCTAATAACTGCCTAGTTAACCTAATTAACCTAGTTAAGCCTTTAAATGTCATTTTAAGCTTTTTAGAAGTGTCTTGAAGAATATCTAGTCTGATATTATTTACTGTCATCATGGCAAAGATAAACTAAATCAGTTATTAGAGATGAGTTATTAACACTATTATGATTAAATAATTGTGTTGAGAAAAATCTGCTCTCCGTTAGACAAAAATTGGGGGGAAAAATAAACAGGGGGGCTAATAATTCCGACCAAAATAATGTATTGACTCAAAAAAAAAAGTGTTAAACACATGAAGAAAGGGAGGTTTAAAAACACTTGGAAAGCGCAGACAGCAGCTGAAATCTTTTAGTAGATTGCAAAAAAATCCATAATAATCTTGTTTTTGCTTTGAAATGAGATTATAGTTACCCCATTGGCAGATTATTTCACTTATTTCAAGGTAAAACACGCCTAATTTTGACTCGTTGTTTCTGAAATCAAGACAATATGTTTTGCTTGTCTAGAAAATGCTTCTTGATTTAAGATTTGTTTTCAATATTTGGACTAGAAACAAGACAAATGCTCATCTTAAACCTCCTGCAGTCCAGTTCTGCTGTGTGCCATTTTCTGACACTTGTATTATGCGGGAAGCAAAAAGACTTGTCACCAAAGAAAATGGGCCAGAGTCTTGATAAGTGGGCCACAGGGCTTTATATAAAGCTCAGGCTTGGATGTCGGTTTATGTTACACTACGAGTGCAGCTGTTTACATTCTATGCTCCATCTTTACTATGGTAAAGCCTATTATGCTGTTTATATTATAGTATTTACAACTCTGTTAATGAAAGCTCCACTATCCTTTAGTATTAACTGAACTGTAATAAACACTGTAGTATACATTTGTGTTTACGACAGCAAATACAGGAGCGGTCACAAATCTAAAGTGGCGAAAGCGTCAAAGTAGAAAGAAGTCATTCATTTTTAACGAGCACCGGCGGCGAGGAACAGCGTGGCGCATCTTCTCCTGTGTGAACGTCGAGAAGAGTTGAAATCAAGTCAACTTTATGATAATGAGCTATGACACGGCTCGGCAGCAAGCAATCAGAATGAAGTAGTCCACCGCTTGAGAGGAGTTCAGAGAACACAGACCTGTGAACTTTGGTTCCGACCACAGTTGTTCCCAAGAGTTTGATTATTGCGGTTGCTGGATTCAATTATTGAAAATCGTGACGACGTGGTGCCCCCTAATCACACGACCCCACTCCCCGTACGGTGCGTGCCCTGCGGGCCCGTCCGCTACGCCACTGTCTTTGACCCCCCCCCCCCTCCTCTTTGCCATTGCACAGGTGGACCACTTCAGGCTCACATTCATTTTGTCTGGGCCGAAGGAGGACCACCAGTGCTGCATAACTGCCTAAAGTGGCCCACATTCGTATGCTATCTGGGATTGTTTAGTGGTATTTTGCATGTTCTAATGAAAAACTTAAGATTTCTCACCCCATTAGCAGATTATTTTGCTTGTTTATAAAAATAAAACAATTAATTTTGACTCATTATTTTTGAAAACAACACAATATGTTTTGCTCATCTAGAAAATCTTCTTGATTTAGGAGTTCGTAGATATTCATATAGTGTCTTTTTAAATATATATAGTGTATAACACATAATACATGATGGCTGTGGTGTACAATCAATCCCATCTTGTCCTGACTGTGTGATTAGCTTCCTATTAGCTAATTCATATCAATTAATAATAAAAAAGAGCGCTGTTAAATGGAACGACATCGGTGACTGGATTCAGATTACAAGCATTAAAGCTGAAGCAGGAGGTGAAATGACTGTATGCATTTCCTAATGACAGGCGATATTACCGAAGCTAAATGAGATTATCCGAGCCCTCGGGGCCGTCTCCATAAAGGTCACTGAAAATAGAGCTGTCGCGTACCGAATCGCTTTCCAGCTTTTTCCATCAGCTTCAATCTGTGCCAGAAAAACATGGCTGATCGGCCGTTTCACATCCACTAATTTATTAATTCTGTGTAAACGGACGCTTAATGAAGGCTATTAGAGAGGATGGAGACAAACGCCCGTGGACAAGGTCATGAGAGAAGCTTAGAAAGACTGTACAGTGTAAAAAAGTGTCTGTATTATTGATTTATTCACAGGGAGGCACTGTGGTGCAATGGTTAGCACTGTGGTTTTACAACAGGAAGGTCGCTGGTTTGAGTCCCGGCTGTGTCAGTTAGCATCTCTCTGTGGAGTTTGCATGTTCTCCCCATGTTAGCGTGGGTTTCCACCGGGCGCTCTTTTGTTCTCTCGTCTCTCAGTTTAACAGAAATTGGGGGAGAATGTACAGGAGAGTCGGATAATTCTGACTTCATCTGTATGTCAGTGGCAGGCCAGACTCACCATTTATACAAAATCTTCATTTATTGTAGACGTCAAAAGGCTTCGGACACAGGAAGCTAGAGGCGCTGGATTATGTCAGAAAACGCTGTGCCTGTTTTTACACTTTCACATCACATTCCTCATTTTGAGCATTTCAGCACATTTGTTTCATATAAGGTGTCAGTTTTGTCATCATTTACTCATCCTCCTGCCATTTCAAAAGCTGGAGGATTATTACTTAAACCTGTGAAAGTCACACATGGGTATGCAGAGCACCAAACACCTCAGAAACCCGCTGCACAAGAGTTTCTGTCTAAAATCTCTTAAATCAAGAAGCAGTTTCTACGCAAGTAAGAACTTTTGTCTTGTTTTCAGAAATGATGAGTCAAAATGAAGTGAGTTTTTTTCTTAAAATAAGCAAAATAATCTGCCAATGAGGTAAGAAAAATAATACTGTTTACTTTTGAGCCTGTAGATGTAGACATCACATGGTTAGCAAGTACAGTTTTGAACAGTGTACACTGTACACAAATAAAAGCAAAATAACTAATAAATAGTATATGCTGACCTCTAAGGTACAATAGTAAAATAGAAATGAAGAAAAAATTACTAAAAAAACGCTAATAATAAATAGGTAATAATAAAAATAATAATAATAAAAAAGGAAAAATAAATGTATAATAATAAATTATGTAATAATAAATTATGTAATAATAATAATAATAATATACTCACCTGTAAGTAAAATAGCAAAATAAAAAATAAAAATAAAATAATAATAAATAAAAGCAAACAAAAAAATATAAACAAAAACAAATAATAAACAATAGGTAATATAATAAACTGACCTCTAAGGGAAAAAAAGTAATAAAATGAATAATAATAATAATAAATAGGCTATAATTACATTATACTGGCCTTTAAGAAAAAGTAGCAATACAAAAATAATAATAATAATAAGTAGGTTTTAATAATAAATATAACCCCTAAGTCATAATAAAAATTTCATCTCTAATTTAGTCCAAAGCTCAAATTTACTTTGATTTTATAGTAAAAAAAAAAAAACTTATTTTTTTCAAAACAAACATTTAAGTTAGTTAAGTTAACCAAAGTAATTCAATTCATTCATAGTCTATAAAAACAATGTTTAAATTAAATGTTTTAATTGTTTGTTTATTTTTCCTTTGATTAATATTAAATTACATTCTTCAGTTTCAAACTAGTCAAAACTACAATGTGAGGAAAATGTATACATTAATCTTTATTATTGTAAATATAATAAAGTTATAAATTATAGTAATACTTTTCGGTTGATCCAAAGACAAACTATACATTGTTGTAAAAGTAAAAAAAAAGATAAATCCAATATAAAAGTCTACATTGTAATAAAAAAAGATATATAAATATTAGTGTTTATAGTAAATTTGTAATGTATTTTCAAATTTACTGAATTTGTAATATAGTAAATTTATAATGGGATTTTTTCTTGACCACACTAAATATTTTTTATTTAGATTTAATTAAATGTTAAAATTTTAACCAAAGTTAAATTATAGTTTGAGGAAAACCTAACAAATTTTAGTTTTTTCAATGTAGCAAAGAACTCAAGCCATGCTTGTTGTTGATACGTACCCCTGTATACATTTCTGGAGAGCACCAAATACATCACAGGAGCTACGTTTTTTTGCAGTTTTCGTGACTCCAACAGAGGGCGCTGTGCATGCTTTTCAGATCTCAGAATTCTCTCCTGAGTGCCGTTCACGCCTGCTGTTCTCATATAAATCCACCAGAGGCCACTGTCGACTGACTGACTCACCGACCGAATCCCAACCCTCCCCCTTCACTAAACCCAACCAATAGTGTTTTCAAAAGCAATCCAGAAAAACAAAAGCCCTCACGGCCGCCTGATTTTTACCACATCTTCAGATTTTACCACATTCTCACCCTGTTATTTACCTGTTTGTTTCATTTTTTGGCTTTTGTTTTTGTTTCACCTGCTTTCTGTAACCCTTCTCTACCGGCCTCGAACCCCGTCATCACGGTCAACACGGTCATGGCGAACCACTGGGCAAACTAGTAACAGCGGGAAAGCCGTCCACATGCAGGTAAGCGGTCAGTGTAGTGTGAACAGGAACGGCATCATACCGCCCTGTAGCGTTCGTTTTACAGACGAAATGCAGCTATACGTACCTCTGGCTACATAACTCACGCTCTCCAGAAATGTATACAGGGCTACGTTTTCACATTGAGTCTGTGTTAAAAAAAAAAAAAAACACAATGCTTTTCTAATGATGGACTTTTATTTAGTAAAGATTAAAAAACACACATCAGTCACATAATAAAGCACATACAGTATGCATGATCCAGACGCTGTATTTAATAGCATGATACAGAGAAATACTGAGAACAATGTTAGCGAAAATCAGGAAAACCCATGAACAGAGGGAAGAGTACAGGTGTTTATAGTGAGCGATGGGTTAATAATACTGTTGAAAGCACACCAAGTCAATGAGTTAGAGGAGGAAACATGCAAACATTTACATCTATCCACCACACACACACACACACCGTTCTACAAAATGGCTCAAAAGCTGGTGTCTAAATGGCTTTGCTGAGAAAAGGTTGCTGTAAATGCTTTAATTCATGCCGAATTCAGACAGCAGGATTTTTGAGTAGTCACGTCACAGATGTTTTCACACTGCACGACTATCTGAGTGCTGCTGTGTTTACTCTGCAAGATGGATCGGCGACAGGTTTCACACTGCATGACTTTACAATAGGAGAATCATCGACAACTTAGTCCCCATTTACACTAATTTGTTTTCGTTTTCAAACGCATAAGTTTTGCTATGGTTACGCCATCCGTCCAGACTACGCCGGAGTTCTCGAGCACCGAAAACGGAGCGTTTCAAAAACGCTGGAGAGGCCGTTTTTATTCTGAAACGCTGCTGCTCCATCTCAGTGTGGATGAGGGAAAACGGAGACATCTGAAAACGAAGGCGGGACTACTGAGATTCGCTAGCTGATTGGGGCTTTTCGTATCCTTCCTTTATTCGTCAAGACTCTATCACATGACTATAACACATGGGTTCAACGCTACCGGAAGACAGTACTGTAAACAACAACATGGACACAGAAATGGGAGCGTTGTTTGCACTATTGTCTGTTTTAGGCGGCATTGTGCAGTTATTCATTTGTTACGTTTAGTAACTCGACCTCGTCGTCTGTCCACAAAAATACCTCTCTTGCTTTCTTCACCATCACGTTCATTGTTCAACCGGCGTTTGTTGACTAACAATAACCAAATGCCGAGCGAGACGCATGTTTTCTGTTTATACTAGAACACGCATGCCCAGAGTGTGCGAATGGTCACGTGATATCTGTTTTTGGTGGCGTAGTGTGGACGGAGATATGTTCAGAGATGCTAGGTGAAACGCTAGTGTGGACGCGAATCGTTTTTGATCTAAAACGCCGTTTTAAAACTAAAACGCACTGCTGTAAACGGGACCTTAGTCTTGGTCCACGAACTACGTCTCACAAATTTGAGGTCAAGGAGTAAATCTTGTCTTATTAACTGCATAATGAGAAAGAAGACTTTAGTCTGGTAGAGGATGTACTTATTTTGCTCATCTCCACCTTTTGAAGAGACTCCTTTTCTTTTTCAACTCGTTTGTGATTTTGCTCTGATGACATGTCAAACAAATTAGGGTGCTCCTGCCAGATCTCCACTAGCTTTCCTCCATTTCTTGTGTCCATGTGAAGTTTATTTATAAACTAATGTTGAGAGGATCACGTGCTTATGATTGCTTGCGGCCCGCCCCGCATTATTTAATTCATGATTCACCAATCAGACGATTCCTAAGCCACCTTAATTACCCTAAGCTCCATATGACAGCCATCTTCGTTTTGAAGAAGCCCCTCTTCCACCCTTACTCCTCCTTCTTTTCTAGATGGGTGGCCCAGTGGTTAGCACTGTTGCCTCACAGCAAGAACGTCACCGGTTCTAGTCCTTACCAAGCCAGCTCACGTTTCTGTGCGGAGTTTACACGTTCTCCCCGTGCCCAGGTGGGTTTTCCCCCGGGTTCCTCCCACCATCAAAAAACATGCGACTTAAGTTAATTGACTAGTCCAAATCGGTACCATAGACATGCTCCTAGTAAGTAGTTCTCTCTTAAGAGCGATCACTATCTGTTCATTAGCCACTACAGCAGGGGAGCTCTCCAGATCTACCTGAGCTCAAACTCCCCTCTCGCCCTGCAAACGGGAGGGAGCCCCGGGCTCGAGGATCTTATGAGCTAAGGGCTCTCTCCCTGGACAGCGTTCCAAACACGCTTCATAATCAATCATGAGCTGAGTGTGAACTCTTGAATTAGAGCGAAGAGAAGCCCTTTTCTTATTCGAAGCCATGCTTGTTGATATTAGAGTCTACACCTTCGTAACTCCGCCTCCAACTGGCCTGAATGCTCTTCTCTCATTGGCTGTAGGTGATCGCCGATGTTATTTTCAGTCATTTCACATGGCATGATCTTGAATAGCCAACTGCTCCAGATATTTAGCATACCAAATATCTCAGGAGTGTCAGCGACTCATCGGCGATTCTCTCAGATGCGTCTTTGATAGTTCACACTGTGATTGTTACTCGCATGAACGAGCGCAGATTTACCTGTGACTTCAGGTGTTTGTCGGCGATTTATCCATGCCTGTCGGCGAGTCAAAATTGGTGTTAAAATCGTGCGGTCTGAACTCGGCATTAGTGAAACAGCAGATATTCACGTTTATTTGCGACCTCGTCTTTCGTGAGGAAACACTTTTAGCGACATGGATTTGACCACTCACACTGATAATAATATGCAGGCGTATGGGACTTCAGTGCAGGGAAAACCCAACCCATATGGTAAAACAACAATAATAAAATACATACATAAATAAACAGCCAAAAATATACACATCACATGGATGTACACAATAGCCCCTTTCACACTGCAATACGGGTAAATATCCGGGATAATTACCGAAACGACTTAACTGGTAATTTCAATAAAGCGCTGCTCATGCAGGCAAGGATGATCTGGATTTGTTCCGGAAAAGACCATCATAAGACGCATAATGCATATCTGTTATTATTATTGTTAATAATAATAACAACAATAATTACATTAAATGTATTTTAAATAATGTATAATTTGCATCTTTTTCACCCTAAAAAATAAATATATTTTTAGAAATAAATGATGGTTGAAATGAAAAAGCAAAGTAATCAACAGACACAATGTATAATTGAAATCTGCATGTTTTGGCCTGGAATGTTGTTGTTGTTTTTTTTTACCATATGGGAAAGCTCTGCACTAAAGACTGGAGATGGGAGAGGGAAACCAGCGATAAGAAGAGAAGAGAAGAGGATTTATTGAAAGAGAGATCCAGGCGTAAGGCTCTGGTGAGGCTATAAGACACTTTGAATGGTTTTCTATGGGGCTGAAGTCTTTCATAGTGATCCGCTCTAGATATACATCAGCGTCTCCAGATGACCGGACACAAAACTTCTCTTTCATTTCCTGATGTCTGACATTTCTCAAAACTCCTGTTATCAGCCGAACTCAAACAATGTCTGATCCCCTAAAGGTGTCCCGTTCAGACAAAATCGCTCATTCACCTGCAGGAGGGTCTATATTTAACACACATTCAGACGAAAAATAAACACACTTAAGTAGAGGTGAAACCCCTGGATGGATGACATTACTCTTGGACAGATTGACAATGGAAAGCAACGGCACTGCAGAGTTTTGATCTCGTTTCTAGTGCAAATATGGAATAATTCCTAAACCAAGAAGCAATTTTTTAGACAAACAAAAAGACAGTCTTGCTTTTAGAAATAAAACGAAGTGAGGTTGTCCTTAACCAGAATAATCCGCCAATGAGGTAAGCCAAATAATCTTGTTTGAAAAGCATTTATTTTGCATTGCCGATTTGTAGATTATATTTGGTTGTTTTGAGGAAAAACTTCATGAGTTAAAATGATATGATGTGATACTGATATCATAAACACTTCATAGATAGACCATATAAATCAGGATAATCTGGACAGTAACAACAAGCGCCCCCTCCACAAGGGCCGCCACGTGCCCAGTGACAATCCGATAGTGAAGAGGAGAGTAATATTTTACTGAATATATTTTTTGCTTGACTGGAAGATGCTTCTTGATTTAGAAACAAGACAAAAACTCTCAAGTAAGAAAAGCGTTTTTGTAGTGTGCTGACCTTTGTTGAGTGGCGATCAGTGGCAGTGAGGAATTCAAAGTGAGGTATAAAACTTGAGGCTTCTTGAATACTGCTGTACATCCCTGCTGAAAAGACCATTGTCATACCTTATCGTCCCTTATATATATGTCATAATGGACACTCATTTCGAATCCCTCTCATGAGTTTCTGAATCGATTCTCGAAAGTTCAATCAAAGTGTTTCTGCAGACTGTTTTTATCAAGAGAATAAATATAAGAAAAATTGAATTAATACATGTTTACCATTAGAGGTTGGTTATATTCAGACACTGCTGTGTTTAAACCCTTTATAAAAGTGATTTTTACGTGCATAACAGCTCCCCTTTAGGATGGCAGGTGGAAAATAGTAACTTTAATGAGTCTCTAAAGATTCCCCGGCCTAACAGATGCACACAACTTGTACGCAGTCATAATGTTATTTAATATTGAACTGCAGGTGTCGCTTTGTGGCATGGCAGGACTTTAAGAGTCCTGAATCATAGCTAGGTGTTGGATGGTGCCGCTGGTGTCCGTAAACTCCTAAAAAACAACTTATGTCAGTACCGATAGCCTAGGGCAGTGCGACATATTGTGCAATTGTGCTTCAGGTGACCTGAGTTCGAGTCCCAGCTCATGGACTTTTTCCAATCGTATCCCCCCCTCTCTGTTTTATCCTAATAAAGGCAAAAAGCACCAAAAATCTTTCATCCATGGTACGACCCCTTTAGTTTGCAGTTTTGGAATTTCAAAAGAGCTTGATCAAACAACTCTTTCGGAAAAGTTCACGCTGGCTGGTAAACTCCGTCAAACTACCATTGGTCTGTAACAGATAACGGTGGAGGCTTCCTTGAGGTGTAAATCTTCTCCAGTTAATTTTCTCTCTTCAGTTTGAGCCCAGGCATCTAAATAAATAAATAAATACTGAAAATAAAATTATGCTATACCAGGGGTTTACAGGATTGCTCCTGGAGGGCAACTGTCCTGCAGAGTTTAGCTTATCCCTGCTGAAAAATCCAGCTTAAACCAGCCTAGGCTGGTTGGCTGGTTTTAGCTGGTTGACCAGCCTGGTTTTTGAGGGGTTCAGGCCATTTCCAGGCTAATTTCCAGCTATTTCCAGTCTGGTCTTAGCTGGTCAGGCTGGAAAATGACCAGCTAAATCCAGCTAAGACCAGCCTGATTTAAGCTGGTCAGTCTGGTTTTAGCTGGTCATCTCCCAGCCTGACCAGCTAAGACCAGGCTGGAAATGGCTGGAAACCAGCATAGAAATGGCCAAAACCCCACTAAAACCAGCCTGGTCGACCAGCTAAAACCAGCCAACCAGCCTAGGCTGGTTTAAGCTGTTTTTTTTCAGTAGGGATACCTTAATTAAACACACAACAACCATCTTATCAAGGCCCTCAGACTTACATAAACCTCAAGGCAAGTGTTAGAGAAGCTAGTTGAAGGTAATATTTGCAGGGCAGTGTCTCCTCAAGCAGGATTGGCCACTCGATTTTAGAAATTAAAGTAAAATTTTACTGGCCATAAATCGTATGTATGCAAGGGGTTAATTCTTGACATTTATGTAAATTCCAAACATGAACATTATCTCATATCTAATTTGCATATATTTAAATTTTTCTCTATGGGCAACAATAGCAAAACTCATTGCAGTAAATATTTGGGATCTTTTTCCTTTGTGTGGTTGAAGGGGGGAACCTGAATCTCGGGTCACAGGCAGGTCTATTGTAGAGCTCTCACACACACACCCATGCACACACTCATTCACCCCTATGGTCAATTTGGCATCATCAACCCACTTGTGTCACTTGTTTCTGGATAGTGGGAGGTGCAGAGAACACAAAGGGAACCCACGCACACACAGGGAAAACATGCTCGAACTAAGGACCTTCTTGCTATGAGGCAGCACTGCTTCCCACTGAGTCATCGTGCTGCCCATGAGTCATCAGTGCATGTGAAGCCTTCATAATCCTGCACTGTATTTGGATTCTTTTGAAAAATGCATCTGAAACATTTTTCCCTTTTGACCGATCACCATGTTTCACCCACTGGTCTGGCATGACTCATTCTCTATCCACAACGTCACGGCTTACATTTCCAATCATAAATATGTTGCACATCAAAAGTAAAATGGGTTGTAGGTGTAATTCTGTGCTCACTGTAAACAGTAAGACTTCCTTGGACAAGTTTTGCTGATGAAGTCGTCCAGCAGATAGAAAAGAAGCACCTGACCAGCTATGACAATCCAATCTTGTCTTTTCAGCAGGGTGTTTATATACAATAAGTAGTCGTAACATCCTAAACTAGAATGCACCAGTGATTATTTAGTGATACTTCTAGTCGTACAACAACAAAAATAATAGAGATTTGAGATTTGCACTGTGTTGCAAAGTGGCTCCAGATCAAGTCTGAGCAGTTGGCACTGCCAAGATGATAGGCACACTGAATAGGGATAGACAACTGTGGCTACAAACATATGATACAAACAAACAAGGGTGTTCAGTATTCAACTCCGGTCAGCGCTGAACACACAACGACGGGAAGGCTTCAGCTGTGAGCCTGCATTAGCACCATCTCAAAGTGTGAGAGTCATTATCATATTGGTATACACCGAGAATATGCCACTGTATTGACCAAGGGAATGGATTGGCTTACTTAAAACTCTCAATATCCATCCGTTTTACATTTGCGTGTCTTGCCCTTTGATAAGAGATGTGCGCTTCTGAGAGATCGTGTGGAGAAACACAAGAGTAGTTGTTGAAAGTGGAGATTAAATCTTTCCTTCTGAACACAGTGGCTCTCTTTCACCAATGAGAGACGTCATTGATCATCAATGGGTATCCCCTTCGTTGGCGTCTGCCACTTATCCCCAATGGCTATCCAATTAATATGGCCTTTATCTCTTCCGTTCCATTGAGTACCCTCATACAGGTGTTGTCCTCCTGTTGGCACCATCATTAAGGTCTTTAGGAAAGCAGTTGTGCACTTGGAGGAATCCAGAATCATGATCTGGACTGTAAGAACTATCCGTGCCTGATTTGAGAGGGTCTCTCGTCAGTGTGTACATGTTGATCTCTCCTACAGGCACCGAGCTAATCATTTTCATGCCCACAGGCGACGCCTCGCGGGATGCTTCTGTGGAGCGCGAACTGGACCGCGAGTGCCGTCGACGATAGCGAAAGCTGGGCATGCGGGAGTATGGCGAAGAGGAGGAGGTAGACTTGATGAACTCACGTCGTGCTTTAAACCTCACTTCTTTATTCTTCTCGATGTAGATGTTGACTGCCAGAACGGCCACCGCCTCGGCCACAATGAAAGAGAGCGCTCCAAAGTAGAACGACCAACCATAGTTATACTGATTCTTCTTGTCCTCGTCTCTTTTGTCGCTGGGGTCGCCGGCATTGCTGGAGATGTAGACAATTATACCGATGATGTTGCTCAAACCTGCCAGACACAAAACAAGCAAATGTCTTGATAAGTAACATAAGTTTTATTTAATTTGTCATTTGATATAACAAGGTACATATAAATGTGGATTAAGTGAAGTTTCATCGTAGATCACGTGCTTATGATTGCTTGCAGCCGGCTCCGCATTATTCAATTTATGATTCACCAATCAGACGATTCTAAAACCACTATAATTACCATAAGTTCCATATAACAGCCATCTTCATTTTGAAGAATCCCCACTTCCACCTCACTCCTCCTCCTTCCCTAGATGGGTGGCACAGTGGCCCAGTAGTTAGCACTGTTGCCTCACAGCAAGAACGTCACTGGTTCTAGTCGTTACCAATCCAGTCAACGATTCTGTGCAGAGTTTATTCGTTCTTCCAATGCTCACGTGGGTTTCCCACGGGTTCCCCAGTTTCCTCCCACCATCCAAAATCATGCAACTTAAGTTAATTGACTAATCCAAATCAGCACCATAGACATGCTCCTAGTCAGTAGTTTTCTCTTAAGAGCGATCACTATCTGTCCATTAGCTACTACAGCAGGGGAGTTCTCGAGATCTACCTGAGCTCAAACTCCCCTCTCGCCTTGCAAACGAGAGAGAGCCCTGGGTTCGAGGATCTTATGAGCTCAGGGCTTTCTTCCAAACAAGCTTTAATAATCAATCATCAGCTAAGTGTGAACTCTTGAAAAATAACAAATAAACTACCAAGAATAGTACATGCGACTGCCAGAAATGTCAACCAGACCTGCGTAGCGCATAATGTGAAAAATGTGTGTGTGGGGGGGTTATGCCAGGTAAGGTAGTACTTATGATCGCACAAAGTGAAGAGCGGGGGAGGGTGGTCCATATGATGGCGAGAAGGTGAGTGACTTATTTGAAGGCTGAGGTGAGTTATGATTGCGTGAACGGAAGACCGGGGGGTGGGGGTGGTGTCAGGGTTACCACGCGGGGCCCCCTATCACACGGGGCCCCCATCCCATCACTCTGAGGCAATGTGCAAAACTTCAAGTATCAGTGTGCCCCTCAAAACCAAGGGAATGAGGTTTATTTGCTTAATTCTGTTTCACTCACCATCTTTAAACCTCATTTACACCCGGGTCACGGCACCAAATATTATGGTCCCATCACTCTGAGTGATAATGAACAAGCACCAGCCAGCATGAGAGACAATCTGCAAAACTTCTAGTATCAGTGTGCCCCTCAAAACCAAGGGAATGAGGTTTATTTGCTTAATTCTGTTTCACTCACCGTCTTTAAACCTCATTGACACCCGGGTCACGGCACCAAATATTATGGTCCCATCACTCTGAGTGATAATGAATAAGCACCAGCCAGCATGAGTGGCAATGTGCAAAACTTCTAGTATCAGTGTGCCCCTCAAAACCAAGGGAATGAGGTTTATTTGCTTAATTCTGTTTCACTCACTCTATTTTAGTCTCACTCCCATCCGGGTCACGGCACCAAATATACTATTTCCATCACTCTGAATGTTTCTGAACAAGCACCAGCCAGCATGAGAGACAATCTGCAAAACGTCTAGTGTAAGTGTGCCCCTCAAAACCAAGGGAATGGGGTTTACTTGCTTAATTCTGTTTCACTCACCATCTTTAAACCTCATTGACATCCGGGTCACGGCACCAACTATAATATTTCCATCACTCTGAGTGGTACTGAACAAGCACCAGTCAGCATTAAAGGCTATGTTCAAAACATCTAGTATCACTGTGCCTCTCCAAACTAGGACAATACGCTTTACTTGCTTGGTTTCACTCACCCTCTTTAAACCTCACTCCCATCCAGTCACCAGTGTAACTGTTCCAGTTTGTACCACGACAAGTGTGATTCAAACCATCATCGGTGAAAATGCCAGCAAGCATGCCTTAATGCCTGGGGAGTGAGGTGTTCCTCCATAACTCTTCTAGCTAGCTTCCAAAACATTAACATGGCTTCATTAGCCACTTCCCTGTAGGAAAATATACCATATGCTGCACATTTCTAATGGGATGATTGGGAATGGGTAGCTTTTTCTAACTATTATAACCTCCTTTGTTTATTGTGTGGATTTTGACCTTTCTAATATGACAGACATGCTGATGTGTTGTTGTAATTGGCAACAGCTGGTATTACAGCATCTAGGGAGTGAGTGACGTGCTGCTTTTACTCAAGTATTTTCCACAATCAGAGAGCCCATAGAGAGTGGGCCCTTTTAGCACAAGCCATATCAGCCCACTAAATTCACTTGCGTAACAGCTAACGAAAATTGGGCAGCCTTCGCCCCCTCAGTTCCAGTGTACCTGCCAGTAACATCATGGATGAGTTCGACTATCAGAGCAGGGATTAATATATTCCTGATATATTCAGCGAACAAACTGTACGGTCTGAAGTGGGTGGAAAATGCTTCTCTTACTTTGAGTTTTTGTCTTCTTTCTAGTCCAAATATCTAAAAAAAAATTCCTAAATCAAGGAATAATATGTCAAAATTAAGTGAGTTGTTCCTTTAAACAAGCTAAATAATACAACAGTGGGGCATAGACTAGAAAAAGGACAAAACTCTTAATTAAGAAAAACATTTCTGGGGTGTCCAAACTCGGTCCTGGAGAGTTTAGCTCCAACCCAAATCAAACACACTTGAACCAGCTAATTAAGGTCTTACTAGATATACTAGAACAGGGATCACCAAACTTGTTCTTGGAGGGTCGGTGTCCTGCAAATGTTAGCTCCAACCCTAATCAAACACACCTGAACAAGTCTTACTAGGTATACTTGAAACACCCAGACAGGTGTGTTAAGGCAAGTTGGAGCTAAACCCTGCAGGGCACCGGACCTCCAGGAACGAGATTGGTGACCCCTGTACTAGAAACTTTCTGGCAGGAGTGTTGAAGCTGGACACCAACCCTCCAGGACCGAGTTAGGACATCCCTGCTGTATAAGCATGTTAGCAGGTGTTCATTTGCGAGGTTTACCTGCTGCCACAAACAGAATCCCAGCGCTGAGCAATATGTTGTTTCTCTTGTTGTATATGCGTCCTATTCCAACACACAACCCGCCCAGCAACAGCAGGATGGTACTGAGGAGGGGGAACACGCTGGAGGCCCGCACAATACCTGTTCAGACACAAACACTGCTTTAACATTGAGATGTAGACATTAACACATAGTATGTCTAGAAAGGCAGTCACTCACGTAAGAGATACTCCGAGCTGTCTGTGTCATAATCATTATCATCTGGGAAATGATTGATTCGGTAGCAGCTTCCTTTGTTGAGACCTACAGAAATATGATTAGAGGTTTGAGTGAGGATTTGGAAATGTATGCAAATCACAAAGCGTAAGATCAGATGCAATTTAAGAAAAACACCCCGCGTTCGATGACTATTTGTTCTGTTTTGAAGCAGTAGGTGCATGTGAAAAATACACATAGAATTGTTTAGAAACAGATTTAAAGTTAAAGTCGACATGAAACAGAAGGTAAGATTGTCCTTTTTCCACTATACACTGGAAAACATCCTGGAAAAAAAAGTAGGGCGTTGCTCCATTTCATCCTTTGGGAATTAATTTGATTGTTGGAAAATGGGTGTTGCTAACAAAATGAAAGAAGATTGACAAATAGACTAAGTCATGCCCTAAAGGACTGAAAACCCCACCCTAAATTACTGAAAACGATGCACTAAATTGCTCTTGGCCCTAAATTACTGATGGCCCTGCCCTAAATTAATGAAAATTATGCCCTAAATTACTCTGGGCCCTAAATTACTGATAACTATGCCCTCAATTACGAATGGCCCCACCCAAAATTACTGATGGCTGTGCCCTAATGGAATGATAGCCCTGCCCTAAACTACTTATATCCCTGCCGTAAATTACTAATACACCTGCCCTAAATGACTGATAGCCCTGCCCTAAAGACCTGATGGCCCTGCCATACATGACTAAAGCCCTGCCCTAAAGGACTGATACCAACGCCCTAAATTACTTATGACGCTGACCAAAATGACTGATAGCCCCAACATAAATGACTGATTGTCCTGCCCCCTAAATGACTGATGGCTCCGCCCTAAATGACTGATAGCCCTGCCCTAAAGGTCAGATAGCCCTGCCCTGTTGAACTATTCCCCCGGCCAAAATGACTGATGGCTCCGCCCCAAAATGACTGATAGCCCTGCCCTAAAGGACAGATAGCCCTGCCCTGTTGAACTATTGCCCCGGCCTAAATGACTGATGGCTCCGCCCTAAATGACTGATAGCCCTTCCCTAAAGGACAAATAGCCCTGCCCTGTTAAACTAATTCCCCGGCCTAAATGACTGATCGCCCTGCCCTAAAAGACTGATAGCCCCACCTTAAAGGACTGATAGCCCGGCTCTAAATGACTGATAACCCTACTCTAAGTGATTGATAGCCCTGCCCTAAAGGAATAATAGCCCCGCCCAATTGAACTTATGCCCTGCCCTAAATAACCGATAGCCCTGCCCTTAAAGAACAGATAGCCCTACCTTAAATTACTGATGGCCCTGCCCTAAATGACTGATAGCTCCACCCTAAAAGACTGATAGCCCCGCCCCCTAAACGCCTGATGGCCATGCCCTAAAGAACTGATAGAGCAGCCCTACATTATTGATGGCCCCACTTTAAATGACTGATAGTCCCACACCCTAAAGGACTGATGACCCCGCTGTTAATTACTGATTGACCTGCCCTAAATGACTGATAACCCTACTCTAAGTTATTGATAGCCCTGCCCTAAAGGAATAATAGCCCTGCCCAATTGAACTTATGCCCTGCCCTAAAAAACCAATGGCTCCGCCCTAAAGGACTAATAGCCCTGCCCTAAAGAACTAATAGCCCTGCCTTAAATTACTGATGGCCCTGCCCAAAATGACTGAAAACCTTGCTTTAAAGGACTGATAGACCCGCCCCCTAAATGACTGATAGCCCTGCCCAAAATAACTGATAGTCACGCCCTAAATGACTATAGCCCCGCCTTGTTAAACTAATGCCCCGCCCTAAATTACTGATAGCCTTGCCCAAAAAGGCTGATAGTCCCACCGTGAATTACTGATAGCCCTGCCCTAAATAACTGATAGTCACGCCCTAAATGACTATAGCCCCGCCTTGTTAAACTAATGCCCCGCCCTAAATTACTGATAGCCTTGCCCAAAAAGGCTGATAGTCCCACCGTGAATTACTGATAGCCCTGCCCTAAATAACTGATAGTCACGCCCTAAATGACTATAGCCCCGCCTTGTTAAACTAATGCCCCGCCCTAAATTACTGATAGCCTTGCCCTAAAAGGCTGATAGTCCCACCGTGAATTACTGATAGCCCTGCCCTAAATAACTGATAGTCACGCCCTAAATGACTATAGCCCTGCCCTGTTAAACTAATGCCCAGCCCCCTAAATTACTGATAGCCTTGCCCTAAAAGGCTGATAGTCCCACCGTGAATTACTGATAGCCCTGCCCTAAATAACTGATAGTCACGCCCTAAATGACTATAGCCCCGCCCTGTTAAACTAATGCCCCGCCCTAAATTACTGATAGCCTTGCCCTAAAAGGCTGATAGTCCCACCGTGAATTACTGATAGCCCTGCCCTAAATAACTGATAGTCACGCCCTAAATGACTATAGCCCCGCCCTGTTAAACTAATGCCCCGCCCTAAATTACTGATAGCCTTGCCCTAAAAGGCTGATAGTCCCACCGTGAATTACTGATAGCCCTGCCCTAAATAACTGATAGTCACGCCCTAAATGACTATAGCCCCGCCCTGTTAAACTAATGCCCCGCCCTAAATTACTGATAGCCTTGCCCTAAAAGGCTGATAGTCCAACCGTGAATTACTGAAGCCCTGGCCTAAATGACTATAAAACAAGCACTACTATATACATAGAAAAATGAGAAGACTTAATTTAACAAAGCCCTTAAACAGGGCTTACAGCGATTTCTGGAAAATTACCAGCAAATTAGTTTCTGTGCAATATGTGAACAAAGGACAAGACTGGTAGAATTTCGAGACCATTGGCTAGTTTTTATTTTGTTAGCTGGCTTGAGACCCTGCCTTTTCTATTCTTTTGCATGGGAATATGGAGCACACTGAAAAAAAAAACAATTCACTGGATTTACTAAATATTTTTAAGGTAAGTGGTTAATAAACTAATTAAAATTAGTATTGTTCACCCTAATTTGTTTAAATTCAGTCTTATAAATTGTCCTTTTTCATTTAAAATTAAAATCAGACAGATTGAGAGCACTTCTTTTACGGGAGCATAACGATAACAAAATCATTTCCAAAAATTGATAGCACAGATTAATGATATGGCATAATAACCTTAAGCCAAATGTGTTCAACAGGTCTTAACATACATCAGAACGTGTCCCACAGCAAACGTCTCTGCCAGTCTCCAGGTGGAGTTTACTCCCTGTGACACCGCTTTTGTGTGGCCCAGCTTGCCATTAATTGGGTCTAGTGTTAAAAAAGGAGCAAATTAATTAGCATTAAATAGGTCTGAGAAAGTGGGCCATGTGGTTTCTAGTCTAGTCACTGTAAAAGAGGAAGAAAATAGAACCTTTACATACAATTTTCTAAATTTCAATAGTAAAACATTGTCACAGATCGTTATAGAAATAAACTCTTTTTTTTTTATAAAAACGAATTAATAATCTTATTTTTTTTAAAGAAATGTGATCAATTATATATATATATATATATATATATATATATATATTATGTATATTTATTTATATAACAGGTTCTTGAATCTGATTGGCTGATAGCCGTTTGATATTCTGCATTAACAGCACTCCTACAGCCTCTTCACTCTTGTGTATTCCTCCGCCCACATGGACAGACAGCAGATCAATAAGGTTACCTCCCGGGACACCAACAACAGGCGCTACGTCAAAATTACGCCCCTGCAAGAGCAAGCTCCTGATCGGTTAACATTGCGCAAATGTCCTCTGTAGTTTAGATTTTCCAACTTGAGCAATTCGTTCAACTGGCGCCACTTCATTTGCGCAAATCGCATCATTCACGCTTTCAGATTTAAAGGGCTAGCGTTGCACCAGACCCCCGTAAGTGGTTTCGTTTAAAAGTGTAGGATCTATATTTTATGCACACATGCATCACTTTGGTGTTTATTCTACTGTACAATAGTTATTCACACTTAAATACACAGTATTTTGGATACCCGAGCTGGGTAGTGAACATTGGTTCATTTTCATATTTTTTCATATGACACATGTACAAGTTATAGCTCAAATGAAAGCTCTTGCCGGTGCTCATACGGTTCTAGCGTTCTTTTTACTGAATTATATTCACATATCAAACAGTTGCCGAATGAATCGTGGTGTTTCCATGGCGCATAAGTGAAAACAATACATTTATGATCAATAAGCAGCCCCAGATAGCACAGACAGCTGTCATCTCTTACCTTATGCTGTGTGCTTCAGGGCCATTCTCCTCTGTTTTTGAGGTGATGTGCATAAGTAATCCTTTTATATGTCTGACGTGCTCCAAACACAGTGAATTATGTTTGATCAAACAAAAGAATAGTGAAATATGAAAACAATGATCGCTCCCTGTGGCTTGTACAGCACCTCTCATCAGTTGGAATACAATAACTTTTGCATAGATTATGGTGGAGACATTTTTCTTTTTTCCTATGATTACAGACATGTGCAGGAACCACCAACATTAATCACAGCACGCTAGACCACACAGAACCTAAAAGGTACACTTTCACATTTGAGTTTATAAAAAATATATATATAAAAAGCGCCTCTTTTTTAGGTGTTTATTATAACACAGACAACATATACAGATATGTAAACACTTTCAATAGTGTTAAAAATTTTTTTGCATTTACACCTCTGCATGTGGATTTGGGAAGCGTTTAAATTTGGGTAGGCAAAATCCAGGCGGAAATCCCAAAATAACAGCAGAGTTTAGCTGTAAAGTGAGTTTTTCATTAAAACAAGTAAAATAGGTTAAGCATGGGTTTATTCTTCTGTAAAAATAAAAAATAAGATTATTTATTATAAAATAAAAAATAAATTAAAATAAAAAATAAGATTATTTATTGTAAAATAAAAAATAATTAAAATAAATAAATTAAAAATATTATTTATTATAAAATAAAAAATAAAATAAATAAAATAAAAAATAAGATTATTTATTATAAAATAAAAAATAAATTAAAATAAATAAAATAAAAAATAAGATTATTTATTGTAAAATAAAAAATAAATTAAAATAATTAAAATAAAAAATAAGATTATTTATTATAAAAAAATAAATTAAAATGAATAAAATAAAAAATAAGATTATTTATCATAAAATAAAAAACTTATTAAAATAAATAAAATAAAAAATAAGATTATTTATTATAAAAAAAAAATTTATTAAAATAAATAAAATTAAAAATAATATTATTTATTATAAAATAAAAAATAAATTAAAATGAAAAATAAGATTATTTATTATAAAATAAAAAATAAATTAAAATAAATAAAATAAAAAATAAGATTATTCATTATAAAATAAAAAATAAATTAAAATAAATAAAATAAAAAATAAGATTATTTATTATAAAAAAATTAATTAAAATAAAAAATAATAAAAAATAATATTATTTATTATAAAATAAAAATAAATTAAAATGAATAAAATAAAAAATAATATAATTTATTATAAAATAAAAAATTTATTAAAATAAATAAAATAAAAAATAAGATTATTTATTATAAAATAAAAAAATTATTAAAATAGATAAAATTAAAAATAAGATTATTTATTATAAAATAAAAAATAAATTAAAATAAAAAATAAGATTATTTATTATAAAATAAAAAATAAATTAAAATAAATAAAATAAAAATAAGATTATTCATTATAAAATAAAAAATAAATTAAAAATAAATAAAATAAAAAATAATATTATTTTTTATAAAAAAATTAATTAAAATAAAAAAAATAAAAAATAATATTATTTATTATAAAATAAAAATAAATTAAAATAAATAAAATAAAAAATAAGATTATCTTACTCACCCAGTGGCAGATTATTTAGCATGTTTTAAAGAAAAACTCACTTAATTTGGACTTTATTTCTGAAAACAAGACATTATTTTGCACTCATCCAGAAAAGGCTTCTTGATTCAAGAGTGTTTAGATGTTTAGACTAAAAACTCTAAGAGTGTATGTATAGATCTGTGGAGCTGTGGATTTCCAGCGGGTGTTTATTGGCACAGTGACTGTAGCGCATCCACACTGATAAAGCCAGAATCAGACATCGGTCCCGCCTGAGCGCTGAGCATGTCTTCTCCATGGAAACCTCAGTCTGATCCCGCTGCTGATTTACATAAAGTCTCCCAGGATGCCTTTGACATCTTCATTGTGCTTTAATACAGCAGACGGGACTTTTCTCACCCAATGCTCAGCGCGCAGCAAATAATGCTTCCTTCCTGAGAGATTCTGTCTCGTTTCTAGTCTGAATATCATTCATTCATTTTTTTTTTGTCGGCTTAGTCCCTTTATCATCCCAGGGTCGCCACAGCGGAATGAACCGCCAACTTATCCAGCACGTTTTTACGCAGCGGATGCCCTTCCAGCCGCAACCCATCTCTGGTAAAGTCTGAATATCTGAAGATTCTTAAATCAAGAAGCATTTTCTAGACGAGTACAAAATATTGTCTTGTTTTAGAAATAATGAGTCAAAATAAAGTTTTAGAACTCGCTGTAACCAACTGTGTTGGGCTTTGATCCTAAATGTGGTGTTTTGGTGACTGTCGCTTTAAATGTAAATGAGACTGTGCTCTTTTCAGAAGAGGGCGGAGCTATGAATGTCAGTGTGTCAGCATAGTGGCAGATTCAAAGACAGACTGATGTCGTATGCTAATGAGGGAGAGATGAGCACTAGTGGGCGGGGCTTTCCCCCTCTGATGACATCATACAAAGGGAGAATGTCAATCAGAGTGTTTCTGCAGACTGCTTTGATCAAGTCTGATTATAAACAATAGAATTAATTCATGTTGACCATTAGAGGCTGGATGTATTCACACACTGCTGACACACAACCGGATTAAACCCCTTATAGAAGTGATTTCTGCATAATAGCTGCCCTTTAAGAGTTTGTAGATATTTGGACTTGAAACAGCACAGTGTGCGCGTTTGTGTGTATGTGTGTGTGTGTGCGTGTGTGTGTTTATGTGTGTTTGTGCTGAAGGTGAAGCTGGTTATGAGTGTGTTATTGAGTGTGGATGGAGGCGGAAGTCAAAGCTGCTGGTTAATTAGAGACTCGCTGGCCTTTCAGACGCTGCATTTAATTACAGATCTGTGGAGATCGCTAGAAAACTGACAACTCTACCCTTCCAGAAACACACACACACACATCTACCTATCTATCCATCTATCTATCTATCTATCTATCTATCTATCTATCTATCTATCTATCTATCTATCTATCTATCTATCTATCTATCTATCTATCTATCTATCTATCTATCTATCTGTCGGTCTATCTATCTGTCGGTCTATCTATCTATCTGTCTATCTATCTATCTATCTGTCTGTCTGTCTGTCTGTCTGTCCGTCCGTCCGTCCGTCCGTCCGTCCGTCCGTCCGTCCGTCCGTCCGTCCGTCCATCCATCCATCCATCCATCTATCTATCTATCTATCTATCTATCTATCTATCTATCTATCTATCCATCCATCCATCCATCCATCCATCCATCCATCCATCTATCTATCTGTCTATCTGTCTTTCTATATCTGTCTGTCCGTCCATCCATCCATCCGTCTATCTATCTATCTATCTATCTATCTATCTATCTATCTATCTATCTATCTATCTATCTATCTATCTATCTATCTATCTATCTATCTATCTATCTATCTATCTATCTATCTATCTATTTGTCTATCTATCTATCTATCTATCTATCTATCTATCCATCCATCCATCCATCCATCCATCCATCTATCTATCTGTCTATCTGTCTTTCTATATCTGTCTGTCCGTCCATCCATCCATCCATCCATCCATCCATCTATCTATCTATCTATCTATCTATCTATCTATCTATCTATCTATCTATCTATCCATCTATCCATCTATCCATCTATCTATCTATCTATCTATCTATCTATCCATCTATCTATCTATCTATCTATCTATCTATCTATCTATCTATCTATCACTCTGTCTGTCTGTTTCTGTCTGTCTGTCTCTGTCTGTCTGTCTGCTTCTATATGGACAATCTCTTCTTTATGGACAATCATAAGAAGCAACAGACTCATCTATTTTTAAACGCTGGCCACGTTACCATAGCGATTTCAGACAGATTGTTTCCAGGCAACAGGCTGCGATGCGATGAAGACATGAATGAAGTGGAGTTTATGAGGACAGTCTGATCGTCAGTCTGGCCATTCAAGAAACACACAACATCTTCACAACTGATGTGAGAGACACAATCACCGAACACACAATAGCTTTAATAACTCACGTCTAATAACTGATTTATTTTATCTTTGTCACGATGACAGCACATATTAGACTAGATATTTACTAGTATTCAGCTTAAAGGCCTAACCAGGTTAATTAGGGTAAAGTGAGGGTAATTAGGCAAGTCATTGTATAACAGTGGTTTGTTCTGGAGACAATCCAAAACTAATATTGCTGAAGGGGGCAATAATATTGACCTTAAAATGGCTTTAAAACTATTAAAAGCTGCTTTTATTCTAGCCGAAATAAAACAAATAAGACTAGAGGAAATACTGCAGACGAAAATCTGCTCACAAATATTTAAAAAGAATAAATATTGCTCAGGAGGGTGAATGGTTTTGCCCTCAACTCTATATACTTACAATCTTTATTTTGCTAGCACACATTGTTATACTTAAGGTCAACCTTTGTTTCCAAAAGAGTCACTTTGGCTCTTCAACCACCAAATAAAATGCATATTTGACTTGTTAAATAAATATAACACAGATTGGTAAAAGCACATGGACTTTTAGTTTGGGATAAGCCCACTCAGGCACTTTCTGTAAATTGTCATGCTATTACAAACCAAGCGGCAACATCCCGCACTCCCTCATGAAGCTAATATGGAACTAAGGGCCTACTCACACACTCAAAAAAATCAACTAGGCATGTATTGGATTTACAAAATAAACATTTGTCAGATTGAAAAGAACAAATCAAGTTTACGTATGTTAAATGATTAATTCATGTTATTTGAAACTGAATCAAGAAATAATCAAATGAATTTGATCAGAACATGTTGATTCAATTAGACTGAGACGCTTCAAATCGACAACTCTCACTCTGGAGAGTCACTTCGCGCATATCAGTAGGTGGCGGTAGTGCGTTCGGATGTCACCATACGAAAACAACAAGAAGAAGTATCACCGCGTGTTTTCATGTGATACAACAGCAAGCTTTTTGCTAATTCACATTTGTTAAATATTTAATACTAAAATATTGTCACGCAATGTTACTATTTGTTGGTTTGTTTTTATTAGACCAAGGTTTGCCTTACATATTCCCAATAAGATTAGTGTCCTAAAGCATAGTTTGGGAATTGGTTTTCCCAAGAGCTTGAATGTTATGCATGTTATGTACATGTTTTCTGTCCTTTTTGTGTTGAATTACTTAATTTTAAATCTTGCTTCATAGTATCGTCATTTAAAAAATGTAATTTAAACAACAATATTGAACAGGAAATTTACTAGCTGATTTAACGAGACATAATTTCGACATAAAATCGAGTAAATTAGAATCATTTTAATTAGAATAACACAATACAAACATTTTGAGTCAATTAGTTGCAAAGAAGTTAGACTGACATACTGAAACCATGTTTCATCTACAAATGTGCTTTGTGTTCATACAACATGTTCAAAGCAGTTCAGGTTTACTTGATTGGATTAGATGCATAAAGGGTGCCACGATCAAATCATGTTCATTCAACAATTTTTTTTTGAGTGCACTATGCCAACCCTGCCCAGGCCCGTTTCTCGGATCGTTTGAGAAGTGTGAGTGCCAGCCCTGGCCTGGTTGGAGGAGGTGGGCCTGAGGTGTTCACTTGGACTTTCAGTTTCAAGCTTTGGCGCATTTTGCACTCACACTACAAACGTACCACGCCACCACGCCAAAGCCCGACACTGAAAGCGAGACGTGACTTTTAAGGGGCTGTTTCATATGGATTTATTAATCATTCTTACTGTTTAGTGAACGCAAACTGCCGTAGCTTATTAAATGCGCAAACCCCTCACCGCACGACAGCTGCACCACAGCAAACCTCCTAATTCCTGCAGCACGAGGGCTTTATGATTGTTTATGAGCGCCAAAAGTGGCGGATCTGTTCGGTAAAATAACTGACTGTGTGTCACCACATCCCTAAGGACTAGGGTTGTAACGGTATGAATTTTTTACGGTATGATAATCGTCTAAAACAATACCACGGTTTGACGGTTTCGCGGTATACGGTATGTTACAAAAGTTACAAAATAATAGAACAGTGAAGCAAATTTGACTTTTTCCAAATAATATATTTTTAGTTACTATAAACAACACCACTTACAATGAACAAATAAAAATAAGAAAATAAGAAATAATGTGTCAAATTCCAAATAAAGTCCAAATAAACATGGTGCAAATCCTCAGTAAAAAATAGATATAAATATTTGCTATACTATAAATAGTTACATAACAAAACTAGATTCAATATGGAACATCCTTAGGTTTTATGTGCCAGCATGGATATGGTTGTCTGTGGATATGGATTTGGATATGGTTGTCTGTGGATATGGATTTGGATATGGTTGTATGCAATGCAGACAAACAGCTGCATCTTCATTTGTGTCTTTTGAAAACAGCAAGAGCAGCAGTTCGTCTTTGCTGTGTCACTGTTTTGTCATGTTTCTGTGCTGCTGTGCATGCAAAAGTACTTAGTATGAGAATTATTTCATGCAAAACTTTTTTTTTTTTGCGTTTTATTTAGCCGCGCATAAATGTATGCCTATCTCTCATTCTGTGTTGTTCAAAAAGCTTGTTGGTCCACAAACAAAAGCGAAACCTATGCTTATTGGTTGTGATATAGTGAGTTTGAACCGATCTGGGCATGGAGGAGGGACAATGCATCAATATATCATGTCTGGTTTGTCCGGAGACACAGTGACGAGCGTTTCTTTGTCAAATTAGCGTTGTCACATTTTGATAACGTAACCGCACTGATTCCGGAGCCTCTGAAGGCCCATTGAGTCCGCGAATGTTATGTGATACAGCACTGGAAAGCTGAGATTCTCTTCTTTATGCCAATCTTTGAATTGTATGAATCGGATCAGCGGATCAAAAGTTATTAAACATTTAAGAGCAATACTTATTTTTAGCCGCGGGCAGCTCTCTCGGTCTTTAAGGGTTAAAACCGTTGATATGCAATTGTTCATGGTATGATAATCGTCCACATTCAAATCGTGGTAAACCGTCATACCGGTATATTGTTACAACCTTACTAAGGACTGTTTGGCGAAATATTTGACTGCATGTCACTGCATATCAAACCGACTGACACGATATAACTAGAGAAATCTGCACTGTGCTGCTGAGTGAGGGAGCGCTTCTCACTGAACAGCGCAGCATTGATGACGTAAGCGTGCCGAGGCCCGATTGTGGTGTGAGTGCGGGCCGATGGGGGAGACGGGAGAGGGGACAAGCGTGCTTTGGCCTGGTTAGAGGCAACTGTACCTAGTGTGAGTACGGCCTAACAAACTGCAATTCATCTAAATTCCACTAGTCCTGGCTCCAAAATAGAGCAGATTTCTAATGAGCCCACTGTTAAAATGGCCGACTTCACAGCAGAAATAAGTTCTTTACAGCCTGCTATAAAAGACGGCTTTGGTGTATATAGCTCATATTTCCCTTCATGACAACTGTGAGGGGGTGAATTTTCTTATAAGTCATTCGTTTTGATAATAATAAGTCTGCCTAATTAAGGGCGTGGGCGTTTGACAGCTAGGTCTCGCTGGTCGCAGTCACGTCACCTCAGCTGATTCCGGCTGATTAGCTGCTGAACTCGGCTTATACATCGCATTTTTCTTTTGTTTTATGTGCCAGTGTGCAGTCATGTGACAAAACCCACATCTCTCATTGGCCAGATGTTATTGAACGTATTTCCTAAACTGCTTATCGATTGGTTAGAATTCACGTGCGGGAAAATGCCAATGAACTCCCGCAAGTGAACAAACCGGGAGAGACTACATTATGACTATGGTGCTACGACTGCGCTGGCTGATTGTATCCCTGCTCTTAGTATACTATATAGTTTGTATACTTCACTTTAGACAAACTATACATTTCGAGAATGAAGCGCGGAGGTGGCTAAAAAATAATGTTTGCAAATGAGCATCGCACGTCACTTCAGGAGGAGGCGGGAAGTGGATAGCGTGTGTCTTTGGACTGTGCAGTCGGAGGAAACCCACACCAACACGGGGAGAACATGCAAACTCCACACAGAAACGCCAACTAACCCAGCCGAGGCTCGAACCAGTGACCTTCTTGCAGTGAGGCGAAAGCACTACCTACTGCGCCACCACACCGCCTATAGGTGAATTGGGTATGCTAAAAACAAATTGACCGTAGTGTGTGTGTGTGTGTGTGTGTGAATGAGTGTGTATGGATGTTTCCCAGTGATGGGTTGCAGCTGGAAGGGTATATGCTATGTAAAACATATGCTGGATAAGTTGGCGGTTCATTCCTTTGTGGCGACCCCAGATTAATAAAGGGACTAAGCCGACAAGAAAATGAATGAATGAATATTTTAATCACAGCAAGAAGGTCGCTGGTTCGAGCCTCGGCTTAGCTGGCGTTTCCGTGTGGAGTTTGCATGTTCTCCCTGCATTCGTACGGTAGGCTAAATTGTCCGTAGTGTGTGAATGTGTGTGTGGATGTTTCCCAGAGATGGGTTGCGGCTGGAAGGGCATCCACTGCATAAAAGCTTGCTGGATAAGTTGGCGGTTCATTCCACTGTGGCGACCCCGGATTAATAAAGGGACTAAGCCGACAAGAGATGAATGAATATAGCGCATGTGTTTGGACTGTGGGGGAAACCGGAGCACCAGGAGGAAACCCACACCAACATGGGGAGAACATGCAAACTCCACACACAAATGCCAACTGGCCCAGCTGGGCGGTTGGTGGTTTATTCCGCTGTGGTAGCCCCGGACTAACAAAGAGACTAAGCCGAAAAGACAATGAATGAATGATGAATGAATGAATGAAGGTTTAAGTAGGGGTTTGGTTTAAAGGTTTTTTGGCTATATTTTGTTGTAGAGTCTGGTGTATCATGGTATATATATATATTTTTTCTTTATTTATTTATTTTTCTTTATTATAATTTGTGATGTAATATTATAGTTTATTTATGTATTTATATATTTTTTGTAATTTGATTTATAATATCAAAGCTATAGACTATATGTGAATGTGTATACGTATTCATGTGTATGTATATGTATATATGAACGATTGTGTATGTATACATATGCATGTATGTATATGTTGGCATATATGCGAGAGGAGATCATGTGATCCGGAAGTGTATAAAAAGGAGCACCTGATTGTGATAAACATTGTCTGATGAAGAGCCGGCGGCTCGAAACGTTACACGCTCTGTGTCAGCCTTTTTAATTTAATAAATTTGTATTTTTGGAGCCTTGGTGTTGCCGCCTTTGATTTACATTCCAGCTGGGACTCAAACCAGCAACCTTCTTGCTCTGAGGCCACAGTGCTAACCACTGAGCCACTCCAAAAAAATGTTAATAATAAATTATTGGCCATCTACATCTGTAGAAAATATTAATTAATATATATTTTTAAATTATATTAATTAATCTGTATGAATGTGGAAGCTGCATCAGACTTTTATTCAAGTAGGATGATCTAATGTTTACTGTACAAAAATTACTTCTAGCTGATGAAATGTGCACATTTTTAAAGTGTGACAGTAGTTACGATTAGCTAACAACTATGCCAAAGTTTCCCAAAAAGTCAAGTTTCCCAACATTCTCATCATTAAAACCACTAAAATACACTTTATCGATGTAAAATGTCAAAAGTAAACAGCGTCGTCAAATGCTAGAGTAATTTTTTTTAGTTGGTGCAAAAATTCAATTGTGACGACATAAAGAGCAAAAGCCTCCTACTTGGCAAAAGGCGGCACGAGTGAAGTAAGTTTCCCTCTTCTTTCCCTCATTCTCATCTTTAAAACCACAAAAACACATTTTATCCATGTAAAATATTAAAACTAAGCAGCATCGTCAAATGCTGAAGTCATTTTTCTAAGTTGATTCAATTGTGACGACGAAATAACGTCACGCTGACAGAGCAAGCTGAAGTATATCTGAGCTATATAAGCTACTAGGTAGGGCTCTAGAGTCTCACTCCTTCACTGATGAGAGTGTTTATTAATATCGGAGTCATTGAAACTGCCAATAAACTGCTCAGTATTTCTGCATTTCCTATTCATTTCAAATTAGCGATCATTTCTGACTAAACAACAACACATCTGTCGCTATTTAGCTTTTCTTTTTTAATCAAGTGCTCATTTTCAGTGATAGTATAGTCACATAAAGCTAACAATTGGCCGAAAAGTCACCAAGTTTCCCTATCAATTCTCATTTTAACACATTTCATAGCTCTAAAAATAACATTAACTAGATGGAAGCGTCAAACGCGCGCACTTCTGAAGCCTTCTACTTAACAAAAGGCGGCACAATAAAGTAAGTTTCCCTCTTTTTCCCTAGTTCTCATTTTTAAAACCAGAAAAACACATTTTATCCATGTAAAATGTTAAAACGAAACAGCAATGTCAAATGCTGAAGTAATTTTTTAAAGATGATTCAACGATTCAATTGTGACGACGAAATGACGTCACGCTGACGGAAGTATACTGAGCTGTATAGGCTACTTAGTGCTTTAGAGTCTCCTTCCCTGATGAGTGTTTATTAATATCTGAATAATTGAAACTCCCAATAAACCGCTCAGTATTTCCTGTTTATTTCAAATTAGCGATCAAACAACAACACGTCTGTCGCTAATTAGCTTTTTTTAATTAAGTGCACATTTCTTAGTGGCTGAAAAGTCATCAAGTTCCACAATAATTCTCATTTTTAACACATTTCAACACTGAAAATTACATAACTAGACAGAAGCGTCAAACGCGCGCACTTCTGAGTGCACTCGAACGCGCGTAAAGAACAAAAGCCTCCTACTTGACAAAATGAAGTAAGTTTGCCTCTTTTTTTTTCCTCATTCTCATCTTTAAAACCCACAAAAACACATTTTATCGATGTAAAATGTCAAAACTAAGCAGCATCGTCAAATGCTGAAGTAATTTTTAAAAGTTGACACGATTCAAATGTGACGACGAAATGACGTCACGCTGACGGAGCGGGCTGAAGTGAGCTGTATAGGCTACTACTTAGGGCTTTAGAGTCTCACTCGTTTACTAATGAGAGAGTGTCTATTAAAATCTAAATAATTGAAACTGCCATTAACTGCTCAGTATTTAGTGTTTATTTAAATGTATCGATCATTTCTGACTAAACAACAACACAGCTGTCGCTATTTAGCTTTTCTTTTTACTCTATGCTTTCAGCTTTTGATGAAACAAGTGCACAATCACATTTTCAGTGAGGAAGTAGTCACATAAAGCTAACAAGTGGCCGAATAGTAACCAAGTTTTCCTATTAATTCACATTTTTAACACATTTCGTTGCTCTAAAAATACACAAAATAGACGGAAGCGTCAAACGCGCGCACTTCTGACGCGCGTAAAGAACAAAAGCCTCCTACTTGACAAAAGGCGGCACAAAGCAAATAAGTTTTCCCTCATTTTTAAACAACTCTAAGGAATTATATGGAGCTCATATTGTACCCTCGATACAGCAGATCCTCCAGAGCCCGGAGTGCGTGAGATCCCCGCGGACTTTCTTGGGCTGCGTCTGCGTCTCGTCCGCGCTCGCGTTGGTCGCGTTACAGATGTACGCGCGTGAATACAGCCAGTAATCGGTCCCGATCGCGATGCTCATCAGACTGAAAGCCACAAAAGCTCCAACGGTGGCCAGCAACATCTGGATCCCTCGCTCACACCACGCCATGTCCACTCATAACAATCATAATCACAATGAAAACATCACCCGGAGCGCCGATAATCCACGCGTCATGATGCGTTCAGGAAACTTGAGCGCGTCTCCTCCACATGTTGCTGTTTATATAGCGAGCGTTTTTTTTGCGTTCGCTTTTTCACGCTCTTCTGGGAGTTTTGCACACCAATGCTTACAGTCAAATCTCTCTTTTGCAAAGTAAAACGCCTTTGAGTTGGGGTTGCGATGTTCAAACCACACCTTCAGCCACAGGAGCCAATGAGAAACACACATGGGCTGAGGAATAAGAGAAGGATGATGCAGATCTTCATCTTCTTCATGATGATGATGATGGGGGTTTCGTGCTTGAATTGCGATGCAGTCTATTAACACATATTGTTGACTATTTTTAAAACAGTTTAAGTTAGATATTAGTAATTATTCCTAAACATAATAATTAATTTCTAATAACTGGTTTCTCTTTGCCATGATGACAGCACATAATATTAGACTAGATATTCTTCAAGACACTAGTATTCAGCTTAAAGTGACATGTAAAGGCTTCACTAGGGTAATTAAGGTAAAGTTAGGGTAATTAGGCAAGTCACAACAGTGGTTTGTTCTGGAGACAATCCAACACTAATATTGGTGAAGGGAGCGAATAATATTGACCTTAAAATGGCTTTAAAATAATTACAAACTGCTTTTATTCTAGCCAAAATAAAACAAATAAGACTTTCTCCAGAAGAACAAAATATAGGAAATACTGTGAAAAACTCCTGAATCTGTTCAACATATTTTGGGAAATAATTAACAAAGAATACGGGCGAATGCACACTCACTGGCCACTTTATTTTATTTCGACTTGTTCAGATCATTCTCTGTAAACCCTAGAGATGGTTG
The DNA here is from genome assembly GCF_049306965.1 of Danio rerio. Classification (NCBI taxonomy): domain Eukaryota; kingdom Metazoa; phylum Chordata; class Actinopteri; order Cypriniformes; family Danionidae; genus Danio; species Danio rerio. The sequence continues at coordinate 66,004,713 of NC_133178.1, forward strand.
TGCGTGAAAATCCCAGTAGATCAGCAGTTTCTGAAATACTCAGAGCAGCTCGTCTGGCACCAGCAACCATGCCATGTTTAAAGTCCCTTAAATCCCCTTTATTCCCCATTCTGATGCTCGCTTTGAACAGCAGCAGATCGTCTTGACCATGTCTACATGCCTAAATGCATTGAGCTGCTGCCATGCGATGTAGACATTTGCACTAACAAGCAGTTGGACAGGTGTACCTAATAAAGTGGCCGGTGAATCTATATTTCCATGAATCATCTTTATGTTGCATGTATAAAT